>NC_066592.1:6760000-6787500 GCF_905475345.1 Vespula vulgaris | reverse complement strand
CTGCTACGACCGGAGATAGAGAACTTTCTGTGACGGGTCATCTTGCATCATGTCCGAGAGCCTCGCATCGGCATCCTGTCTCTTGGCAGGTTAACCTCACTTCCTACGGTAAGCATTCGAGGAATTTGATAAATAAGTTTGAAGAGAGAAAGAGGGATAGATAGAGACGATGGATAGAGGAAAGATAGAGATTGAGATTGAGATTGAGATAGAGATAGATTGACGGACTTTACTACACGGTCATGTTTTTCTCTTACTTTTATTTCTTTCTTTTTCCTTTTCTTTTTTTTTCTTTCTTTCTTTCATTTTCTCTCTTTTCTCTTTTCCTGTTCACTCGTTCCTTCCAAATGCGATTTTAAAGAAGTCCTCGTGAAAAGATTCTATATCATCGTCGATTTGAATTTCAAAAAATTATTCTATCTCTATCTCTCCATCTATCCATCTATCTATCTCTATTTCTATCTCTATTTCTCGCAAAATAATTTCTGCTTGCAATGACGAAACCTACACCGCGCTTGCATATAATTAATTTCAACGCGGGAATTCGCGTATTTGTACGCAGCTTGATCTCGCTCGGGCAAATTTATGGTCGTACCACATCGTCATACGTTCATTCGTGGTTTCTGCACGGTATAAACGTTCATATGTCACACGAAGGAGAAGAAGCCATAAGTTATAATATACGTGATTCATTCCATCTGAAAGTATTCCAACGCGTAATATCAAAATTGTTTTCTATTTGAAGTAACGACTCGTCGATTATATCGAAAGCATTTCTCTTCGTCCCTATTTGTCTCTCTTTTTCTCTTCCTCCTTTCAATTAATGCAAATAAAATTTTAACGCCTGTATGTATGTAGAAATAGTTTCTTTTCTTTTTTTTGGACATTTTTCTTTCTCTCCTTTTTTCTCTTTCTATTTTTTTAATTTCTTTTTTTTCAGTATCGTATCTCACATTGCTTCAATGAAAATCGATTATTCGCAAAGCGAATATATATGCATAATATAGAAATGAAATATTTCTGGCAGCTGAATATATAAAAGAAAGAGAGAGAAAGAGAATCAAAGAGAAAGAGAAAGAGAGAGAGAGAGAGAGAGAACGCGAGAAAGAGAGAGGTGATTGAAGTACTTTTTACACGTTATATTTTATGACATGTATGTACGTCATACGTTTGTATAGTTGTAACCAAAGCTGTCCGTCGAATAATTTTCCGAACATGTAGGTACTCATACTCTCCATCACGATTTCGCAACGATCCGTCCGTTAAAATTGATTTGTTCGTTATGTTAGCTGGCTATGTTGTTGCTCGTCCATAAAGCGAACATTTACAACAGACATATCGTGCACGTTTAAAAATGAAATGGGTGAATCTATGTAGAGAGATGTAGGTAGATAGATAGATATCTATCTGGTGAGTGTGTGATTCATTGATTGTAATACGTACATACATAGATACATCCATACGTAGATACATAGATACATGTACACTCACACACACACATATATTTATATATATGTATGTACATACATATATTTGTTCCTGTTGTTGTTTGCAGTTCAATGCGGCGACATCTCGTCTGCGTCGTCGTGGAGGTCACACGTGTCCTCCACTGTGCTCCTCATCGTCCTCAGCGGCATCCTCTTTGGCAGATACATCGCGAGGTGATGCCACTGAACTTTGAAGCGCCATACGCGAGTGGCTGTATAGTTTAAAGGAAGAAAATCTTTTCGATGGACGATGTGACGAATTTCTAAAACGAATGAAAAATAAAAGAGAAGCGGAAGAGAGAGAGAGAGATAGAGAAAGAGAAAGAGAGAAAGAGAGATAGTTAGAGAAAGAGAAATAAAGAGAAAGAAAGGAGATAGAAAAAGAGAGAAAGAGAAAGAAAGAGAGAGAAGAAGAAAACTAAGTAAACTCGCGAGAAAACACGAAGGAGAAAGTATATCTAATAATCGATTTTTTTAGAAGTTAAGCGATATTCGTACTTCGTGCATCGTAAGATAAGAGATAGAAAAAAAAGAGGAAAAGAAGAAGAAGAAGAAGAAGAAAATGAAAAGCAAAAAAATAATAAACAATGCAGATAAAGAAAAAAGAGACCGCGTGAAGAACGTGGACAAGAAACTGTGTATAAATAATTTATTTATTTATTTATTTATATTTATCGATAACTCACTATCGCTATTACTACCTTATCTAATATTAATACTCTTATCACTAATAATACTATTGCTATTACTTACGATATATTTAACATCGCTACGAATGTGGCAGACCGCGGAACGACGATGCAGCTAGCTACTCTTTGCCGGATGATTGATCGAATAACGATACGTTCGCACAACGAGCAAAAGGAAAAAAGAAAACTACGTATCCCCTTTCTTCTCTTTCTTTTATTTATCTCTTTCTATTTTTCTTTATTTTTTTTTTATTTAGTTTCCTTTTCTTTTCTCTTCTTTTCCTTTCCTCTTCTTTTTCTTTTTTTTTGTTTTTGTTTTGATATCTCTACCGACGGTGTAAGTGAAAAATTCGATATCCGTACGTTCGATTCTCTTTATCATCGATAAGAGAGAGAGAGAGAGAGAGAGAGAGAGAGAGAGAATTCGTTATATATAACACGATTTACTCATCAATATGATTGATTCCAGATCGTAAACTATTAAATAGAACAGTGGTTTTAAGATTTGCATTATTGATGAATTGAAGTAAAATTATAACGAGAGGGAAAGTTAATACGTTTGGGAATATAATAACGAAAATGAAACGCGTTTGTCTGGAATTAACGAAGAATTATATACGTATTTATTTATTTACACGCTAATTATATGTATAAGTATTAACGATTAAATATACTTAAGTAAGTATATAGGCACGTATATAAGTAAATAGTTACTGTCATTAAGTGTATCAGAGAAAGAATGGTAAAAACGAAAGTAGAAAGGAAGATGAATCGGCCAAACTCGAAGATCTTGTTGTCAGCGTGATTTTATTTTCTTCTCGCTCGGTGTAGAAAAAGATGATAAAGAGAAAGAAATAGAGATAGAGATAGAGATAGAGATAGAGAGAAAGAGATAGCAAGGGAAGGATGGTAAACTCGATTCTGGTTTACTCCCAGTTCACTTCGATTTCACTCCCACCGGTAACGCGGTCATATATTCCGTGCTCATACCCCTTGTTGGAAATCTGATTTTTCCGCTAGGTTACGATTTGCTTCTACTCCCATAGTGGTAACTTGCACGAGTAACTTCCCTTTCGTAATTTCGTAGCAATTTCGATCGGCATAAAACACACATTATACTATCGTGTACCGTCTGGCGTGTCTGTATTTCCTTCTTTTTTTTTGTATGTTTCTTTTTTGCTTTTCTTTCTTTCTGTCTCTCTCTCTCTTTCTTTCTCTCGTTTTTCGAGATACAGAGAGCAGCCTCTTCTTTCGCATTGTCGACGTAACGCGGAGATAAAAATTCATTCGTAAAGGAGAGAAAAGAAAGTAAAGAGGAAAGAATAAAAAAAAAAAAAAGAAAAGAAAATCCGATATTAAAAATCGAACGTCGGATATCAGAAATCTATGTATTTATATTGCTATAAATAAATACGTGCATACATATGTATGTAAGTGTATACATTTGCAAAGGGAAAAGTTAAGAAACAAAGTAATCGTTCGCCCATTTTTATACGATATTCTTTATCTTTCGAAATATATAGGTTGAAAGTAAAAATAGTGGAAAGAGATGGTATGATATATGAAATATTATTTCATTATTCTATTTTTAGCTTGTACCTGTTATATTTCGGAAGATAAAGAATATATAAAAATAGATGGACGATTATTCTGTTTCTTGACTTTTATCAGCAAGTATATATATATATATACATACATAAATAAATACGTAGGTACGTATTATATAGGTATATTTTTGTTACTCTATTCGCCTTCTAATCGATCGATTTCCTCTAAGATATTATTTGGCAAGGATCCATTCGGTTAAGTTTGATTTGGTTTGCTTTTTTCCTTTCCAGTTAACATTAATTACGATTCTTATTAAAGAATCGCACTATTTTTGAAAATATTCGTTCTGATAAAAAATAGATCGAGTGATGCTATTCTCGATAGAAAAGGAATAAAAAAGAGAAAAAAAGAAAGAGGGAGAGAGAGAAAGAGGAAGAATGAGAGTGTGAAAAAAAGAGAAATAGAGAGAGAGAGAGAGAGAGAGAGAGAGAGAGAGAGAGAGCTCGAAAGGAATGAATCGAGAGCGTTGTGTTGAACGTACAGAATGTTATATAAAACGATGTATTATAAAAACAAGGGTGCTGGGGCCAATATTACGTGAATGCGTTGATAGTCGACCGAAAGTGAGAAAAAGCGAGAGAGAGAGAGAGAGAGAGAGAGAGAGAGAGAGAGAGAGAAAGAGGGAACGAATGAGTGAGAGACAGAAAGAGAGAAAGAGAGAGAGAGAGAAAGGGATCGTTTGCACTGTGTGTATGTGTGTGTGTATGAGTATAAAAGACAGAGAGAGAAAAAGAGAGAGAAATTGAACGAGAGATTGAACGAGAAAACGACAAAAGAGGGATGATGATGACGAACGCGAAAGAAATTGATATAATACATATTTAAGTGTTATGTATCTGCCACATTCGCAGTTTTCGAGTGACGACGACGATATCGTCTCGTTGACTCTTCGAAGGAAAAGAGATGGAGAAGGGAGTAAAATAATTAACGAGTTCGAGTGTACTTAATCCGCGCTTCAATTTAGATTTTGCGATTACTGTTGTAAAAAAAGAGAGAAGGGTATAGATAAAGAAGATAGGGGAAATCGATCTTCGTTCAATCGCTTGTTGTTCTCCTTTTTTTTTATTTTTTTTTTTTTTTTTACAGAATCTTCTTTTTTTCTGTTATATTTTTTTTATTTATCTTGCTTTCTTTCTTTTTTTTCTTTCTAATCACCGACTTTAGTAATGAAGATTTACATATACGGAAATATGGTAAATATTATTATTATTTTTGTTATTAACATTTTTTGTATTATTATCTTTGTTGTTATTATTATTATTTTTTTATAATGATAATAATTATTATTATTGTTGCTGTTTTTATTATTGTTATTTTTATAGGACGAAAGCGGAGATCTTGAATGGCGTTTCTTTGTACGAGTATTAATGATATAAGCGGTTTTAAAGATATAAATATATACATAATAATATACATATACATATATATATATAAATATATATATATATAAATATAAATATAAATATAAATATTATTATTTACGTGTATAAAAATATTTTAAATCGTAAGTAAGTTATCTGTAAAAATTAAGAATGCACCTTTCTGTATAAATAATAATAATAATTATAATTATAATTATAATATTAATATTAATAAAAACAACAATAATATTAATAATAATAATAATAATAATAATAATAATAATAATAATAATAATAATAATAACTACAAAAAGAAAAAATGAAAAAAAAGAAGAAAAAGAAAACAACAAAACCAAACGAAACTGAAATGACTCGATCGTACGTACATAAAAATACCTACATATTAAAAATATATATAATACGGCCGATAATTTAAAAAACAAAATAAAGAACGAAATTCTTTGTTCGTTCTTCGAACAACGACAACAATAACGACGACGACGACGACGACAATGACGACGACGTTGACGACGACGACGACGATGACGATGACGACACGATGATATTAGTTTCGATCGTCTGCCGTTAATCTCGATTTGTCAGGATAATTTATAAAACGACATATCCATTGTATGTACGTACATAGGAAAGAAAAGAGAAAGAGAAAAAGGAAATGATATGTAATATGTCTCGTATAGAAAAGTTTAGAACGACGGGCGATCGTTCTTGAACGAGAAAAAGAATTCGTAGCCGATTTGTAAAGAGAGAGAGAGAGAGAGAGAAAGAAAGAAGAAAAAAAGGAAAAAAGAAAATAAAAAGACACAAAAAAAAGAAACAAAAAATAGAGAATGCGTGCGAGCGCGTATCCGTGTGTATGATATGTGTGTGTTTGTGTGTTCGTATGCATGTATGAAAAAGAGAGAGAGAGAGAGAGGGGGGGCGAGAAATAGAAAACGATTACAAACTAACATAATCGCGAAACGCGTTCATTCGCGAAATCACGACGAAGTATATGCATATTTTTAAGTGCGATCAGTTTAATTGAAACGCTATAAATAACAATGAATCGTCGAAAAAGAGAAACGATAAAGAAGAAGAAAGAAATGAAAAAAGAAAAAAAAAAAGGAAAAGATAAGGGAAAGAGAGAAAAAAAAGAACAAGAAAAGATAACGATCGCAGTTTGTAGATCGAATAGAGAATAAAAACGAAGTCGTCCGGCGAAGGAAGGAAATGCGTTTAAATGAAAGGACACATTTTCTTTCGAAATTTTCATTAAGTAAACTCGATTTTCATTAAAGCCCGCGCGAATCGACAATTGGATTCGATTTGTACATAATAGAAGATGTAGTAAAAAAAGAAAGAGAAGAAAGAAAGAAAAAATAAATAAATAAGAAAGAAGAAGAAGAGAAAAACACAAGGAAAGAGGAAAAGAAAAATCGAGTAGAAACGATAAATAAAGAACAACGTGCTTTCGACGCGCGTACGTTGATCGTAGCACGGTCGTGTTATACTAATCATTCCTGTATAAAAATAAGAGAGAAGAGAGAAAGCAAGATGAGAGAGAATGAAAGAAACTCGATTTTATATTGAGAGAGAGAGAGAGAGAGAGAGAGCGAGAGAGAGAGCGAGAGAGAGAGAGAGAGAGAGAGAATGTAGATTTCAGGGTATTTATATCGAGGGTTATATAGTTATATAGATATACAAGAATATTTAAATTATAAAATATATTGCAAAAGAAAAGTATATATATATATATATATATATATATATATATGTGTGTGTGTCTGTATATATATATGTATATATATACTATGTTTTTATTGTTGTAAAGTTAGAAAAGTAAGGACGATCGAGTGTCGTAAACGAAAAATTACGTGCATTTCGAAAAGCATCGAAGAACGAAAAATGTGATTCGCATTCTACTAGTAGCACGATCGCACGTATTATCTATGTACGTAAATACAATACAATCCATTCGTAAAAGTTTGTGCTCCTATTTAATCGGATGCATTTCATTCTGGCAAGAGAAAAAAAGAAAAAAGATAAATAACGAAAGGAATAATATGAAAAGAAAGAGATAGAGAAAGAAGGAGAATTCTTTTACTTACCGGCTCGAATTCGAAAAGAACTCTCGAACGAGATAATAGCAATGTAAATTGTGTAATATGCGAATCGTCATCGCTCCCTGTAATAAGGCACATAAAACTAATAAGAGAGCACATGGCTTTATTAGCGAGATATCATCGATGCCGTTTTTAACCACGAATCTCCCAAATCCATTACGAATTTATATATTTATTTATTTATTTTATTATATCCACGAGTTAGTTTGCGTCAGACTTCAAATATCTCTTCGCGAATGTAAGACTACGATATCGTTTTTTATCAAGGAAAGGAGAAAGTAGAAAGTGAAAAAAAATGAGAGAAGACAAAATAGATATTCCTTATCTTTTGCAAATTCAGCATAATAGGTAAAAAAGTAAATAAATAAATACAGAAAGAAAGAAATAGAAAAGAGAGAAAAATAAAAGGAAAGAAATTGAAATGAACGCAATGATTCCTAATTTTGAAAAATATTATTGAATCTAATTATCATCCTGCTCGTCGTTTCGCGTTAAATCTAGTCGAACATACACGTGCATATATATATATATATATATATATATATATATATATATATATATACGTATACACTCAACGCACGACTGCCAGTAGAACATAACACAACGATTATCACCGTCTTCTAGTCTTATTATAGCAAAAGAAAGGGAAAAAAAAAGAAAAGAAATAAAAATGTGAAAGGTACGGAGTACGATGATCTTTAACGATTTTCTACGTGGATATATACCAGTTCGACGTAATCACGAAACGAGTGGCAAATAAATTAAAAATTTCATTGTGATCGCAAAGGAACGAATGGATGATCTCGCCGATGAATACATTTTTTACCGAAAAGTTATATCAGCTTTATCTCGCAAACGAACTTCACGCGGACTATATTAAAATAAATAGAAACGCGCGTGTGTGTGTGTTTGCGTATACGTATGCGTGTGAGGAGAAAAGAGAGAGAGAGAGAGAGAGAGAACAAAAATGCGTGTGTGTGAGAGAGAGAGAAAGAGAAATGAATGTTGATAAAAACGTGTACGTGTCGTACGTAATATCGGTAAGACGGAGGATTAAGATTAATGAAAAAAAAAAAAAAAAAAGAAAGAAATGGAGAAAAGATTAGGAAAATTGGTACAAGTTTTCTGCACCGTCAGACTCGACGATCTAAAGGTACTATTATACTTAAAATGAGAAAAAAGAAAAAAAAATAATAACGACAACAAAATCCACGCTTAAAAGCCACAAAAAATCTGAATACATAATGAATGTTTTACTATCGGATTAAAATATTACGATAATACTTATTAATGTAAATGGTTTTTCATTATTATATTATAGATGTTACTCAATAATATATTTACAAATAATATTAAGCCAAAGCAATCGTTTCATTTCGTCCTGTCCATAGACCTCTCGCTTTCCACTTCTTTCTTTTAGCATTTCTTTTAACGAGGAGGAAAGAGTTATGATTAAATGAAAAAGGAGAGAGAAAGAGAGAGAGAGAGAGAGAGAGAAATACAAGAGGAAAATAATAGAAGAAGCAAGTTCCGACAATAAATATGTTTTTATTACACATATATTTCGTACGAGGGTTACACGATATTAATACATGTTCATTTAACTGTCCAGCAATCAAACACGTTGTATTTTTAATTTTCTCTTGTCACCGTGATTATCATGATCATCATCATTATCATCAGACATCATCATTATCATTATTATTATCATTATCATCATCATCATCATCATTATCATTATCATCATCATCATCATCATCGCTGTTTACTATCGTATCTCAGGAAGTAATCGGTAATTGTCACACTTTGTAAAACATCGTCATTATTCTAAAGTATGTAAGTCTCGAATCACCCGAAGAAATTAAAGACTAAACGTCGCGCGCTCGGTGCTTTTTATTTTTTCTGTTTTCTTTTTTTTTTGTTATTTTTTTCTTCTCCTCGTTTATCATTAGTTTTTTCCTCCTTTTTTTTATATTTTTTCTTTTTTCATTTTTTTGTAATCATTTCTTTTTTTCGCTTTGTCCTTTAATACTTTTCATTCCTTCTGTTTTTCTTCATTCGTAATGAACAATTGACAAACAGTTATGAGAGAGAGAGTTGGAAGTTTAAGGTGCGTAAAATAAATTGTACCTGCGCATTTATTCGCGATAATTGTTTCTTTTATATTCATTCGAACGTCGAAAATGATCGCTTATATATATATATATATCTCCCCTCATCACACGATATCTCTAATTAAATACAACATTCATCTTAGACACATCGGACGATTCATTTAATTTTATTACGAACTTCCAGTTGTTTTCTTTCTTCATTATTCGTCATAAATTGACGAAGTTAATTACTTTTTTCTTTTTTTCCTTTCTTTCACTTTCTTTCTATACCTCCATCTTCTCCTTCTTCTTCTCCACGTCCTTTTTTGTTCCTTATTTTTTTCTTTTTTGGTTTACTGACCTCAGTTCTTTTGTGTTAATAGATAATTATTTAATCTTTATTCATAACCTCGTTGCTTATGCCCTAAGAAACTTCGTTAAGTTGATTTTTTTTTTTTTCTTCAGCTTACAATCTAATCGTGTACTTCGTAAATCTTATAATTAAATTTAATAATTCTAAGCTTGGTGACCAGCACCAAAACACTCACTAGATCACTGCCTACGGACACAGATACAGATTTTTTTCGTTCTCGATAGTTGATACGATTACGTGGACCAAAAGAGATACCACACACATGAGTCTCCTTCTCAAATTTTTTTTGTTTTTTTTTTTTTTCTTTTCTTCGATCATCATCATTATCATCATCATTATCATCATCATCATTATATTCCTTTCGCGTTTCACGCACGACAGTTAGGAGCTTACTATCTAAATGTGTATACGACTTTACTTTTATTTTTTTTTTTTTTCTTTTTTAGGCTGACCTTCGCTATTACACGATTATAAATACATGCCGTTCGTATGAGCCTGCATTATTTTTAATTTTCCAGCTGTGTATGTGCCGGTATACATATATATATATATATAGAATATAAATAAATATATATATATATATATATATACGCACACATACGCACATATATTTATATTTTGTCACTTTACAATTACAATTCCCCGCTGAAAAATTTACAAGAATCTTAATCGTAGCGAAGTACGAACGACCTTTTGAGAGAAAAGAAGACGATTTCGAAGAATCAGCACTTTTACACTGCAAAAATACCAAACGATCGACGTTCAGAAGATCTTCAATGTCAATTTCTTTCATTCTCTTTTTTTTTTTATCTACGACACGAGTCATGTCAAAAATCGACATGATCTTGTAATCAGATCTTTATATGTCACGGGAAGATCGTCTCGAACGTCGAAAGTATATACAACACAACTTAGAAAGTTCTCGTCGAAACACAGACATCAAAGCGAAGTTGTATTTTTTCTGTCTTTTTTTTTTTTTCTCTTTTTTCTCTTTTTTCTTTCTTTTTTACCCCTTATAATATCTGTGGTATTTTTGTTTGCCATAATACATCGATCTGCGCGAGTGTTGTTCTCTATAAACACGATTACAGGTCTTCCTCTTATTTTCTATCGATCGCTAAAAGCCAGGAGAGAAAAAATACGGTTCGTCGCGTGAAACGTATCGGTAATTAATAATGTGGCGGGCGCTTCTCGTACTCGATGATCGATTTATAACGACAATCACTAATATTACTCTTTGGTTAGAAAGAATTTTTACATCCTCTTTAGACTCGGCGCGTTCCTGCGCCATCGTCATATTTGCATTGTAGCGTAAAATGCATGATAAAATCGTGATAGTTTGAGATGTCACTATTACACGCGTTTACATTTCTTTTATTTATTATATGCATGTAAATAATGTGTGTACGTGTGGGTGTGTGTATGCGTGTTTGTTGTCCGTGTCTCTCCTTGTGTTAAGAAATAGCGCAAGTGTACAAAAGAGCGTATTTTTATATATGTATATATATATATGTATATATGTTTGTATATATATATATATGTATGTACGTATGTATGTAATTTGTGTCATGTCGCGCAATGTTCCTCAATGTTTTTTTTATAATTTTTAAAAGAAGAAAGAGTATTGTTGTTTCTCTTTTCTCTTCTATTTTTTTTTCTTTTCTTTTCTTTTCTTTTCCTTTTTCACTTTTTCCCTCACGTAGCAAGTTCGAATGAATTAATTTTAATACAAACCTAAAAAGTCCAGCTCTTTTTTTAACGCAGTTATTATATTAAAATTAACCATCTGTCTTTTCACATATAATAACATCTTTTTCGCCGGCATATAATAGTCTTTTTCTTCCTTACTTTCGTCTTTTTTCACTTCTGTTCCTTTCTCTTTCTCTCTCTCTCTCTCTCTCTCCCCCTCTCTCCCTCTCTCTCTCTCTCTCTCTCCCTCTCTGCTGTTCTTTTACTTGACTTTTATCTTTTTCTTTTTCATCTTTTTTAATTTTCCTTACCTTCGTCTTAAAACGTGGCTGCATGCTTCCTTACAAAGATTACGTTTCTTTCGTCTTTTTATTTATTTTTCCTCTTTCTTTAACATTATGCAAATACTTCTTCGTGCACGTGTGTCATTACTTCACGAGTTACAAATTCCATTCTTGTTCTAAGATTTTCCCAAAGGTGATCTACTTTTTATTATCTCATTTTTTTTTTTTTTGATTATTATTCCGTGTGCACCGTAAAGCACGGTCTTCCTTTCTTTTCTCTTTTTTCTTTTTCATTCGTTCATTCATACTTTCTTTTTCCTTCTCTTATTTTGTACTTTGTATTCCAACAGTAGTTTGGATTGCATATATTTAATCTTTCGACGATGGACACATCTAAACAAGCCTCTCTGCGTTTGTTTCAATCGTATGAGACGGAGAGAAAGAGATATATATATATATATTTTTATATTTATATATATTCATATATATATATATATATTACATAGATAGATATACGAATACGATATTAATCGAGCCCGCGAAATCCAACTACGAATCCCTCGGAATAAAATCTTACACCATTATTGTACCGTTCAATGTTTTGATATGTCGTTGAGGATTCTGTGCGATTCTGTATCTTCGTCTTTTCTCCGAAGCGAAGTTTTAGTGCCCTTCGTTTATGCGTAGCACGTAGCAAGTATAAACTCTTCTAACTTTGTTCTCACTTATTTATCCTCATAATCATTACGTTCTTCTTCTTCTTCTTCTTCTTCTTCTTCTTCTTCTTTTTTCTTTTTTGTAGCATCGACCGATTGTCGAGCAATCGTGAAAAACAGAATCTCGCTTTATTTGCGCAGGTACATTGTGAAGAAAGAGATTCGATCCCTCCGTTTATTATCACTTTAACTTCAATGAGATGGAGGATAGAGATAGAAATAGATAGATACATTAGATAGATAAAGAGGGAGGAAGGACAAGATGCAACGCTAGTTTCCAAAATAGTCTTTCCTCGGTGCGATCGAGACCAATCAGGAAAATTAATCAGGAAACAATGAAAGGAGGAAGGTTAGTTAAAGGAGATAGAGAAAGGGATAGAGATAGACATAGAGTGTCAGAGAAAGAAATAGATATATAGATAGATAGAGTAAAAAAATAAGCTAATGGAGTTACGATGAGGAGAACGATGACGACAACGACGAGGACAGAATAATCTTCGCATGAGGCGCGACAATACTTCTTATTTATTGATCTCTCGTCCAGGACAAATCGTTTCTCGTTTCCCTTCGGACGCGACGCGTTTCGGACCAGCCGCCAACGCGTCACCGTTGATCGAAGATCGTACTTCTTCTTCTTCCTCCTCTTCTTCCTCTTCTTTTTCTTCTTCCGGTTTAGTCCCACCCGAAAATAGAAGTCACGAACGATCTTCAATTTTGCGTACGAGAGAGAGAGAGAGGGAGAGAGAAAGAGAGAGAGAGAGAGAGGGAGAGAGAAAGAGAGAGCGTTCTGCTTTTCGAGGATGATGCGTCGACAACGAGCCGTCAGATCGTCGCGTTTTCTAACACATTTTTGAACGACGACAGACAACGGCGGTGATGTTGTAATGGGTGGTTGTGGTTGTGGTGCTGCTGCTGCTGCTGTTGCTTGCTGTTTGCTGCTTGCTTTTTCTGGTATTGGCGACAACGATAAGAAGAGAATCAGGGCGAGCAACGAGGGGGAGGGAGTGCTGGTCATTTTTGTCCTCTCTCTTGTTCTTTTTTTTTTGTTTTCTTTTTCTTTTTTTTTTCTTTTTTTTTCTTTTTTTTTTTTTTTTCTTTATAATCGTTCCCATACCATACTCAGTTTTTCTCAACCTTCTTCCCTCAAGCGCCAAGAAATTTCGTCAGTTTATTTTAGCAGTCTTGGCCAAGCAAGCGTCTTCTTCGCTCGCGAAACAACGACTAATATAAGCCTAGCCTATTTTATTAGTCCCAGGCAGCTTCGACGTACTCTCAGGAATACCAAGGACAAAAGGATGGGGATCCTTTTCTTTTTTTTTTTTTTTTATCGTCGCGTCAGTACAGCAACACCGCGACCTGCAGCCAGCGCGGCTCCTGCTCGTGCTCGTGTCACTGACGCACGCGCCACCAAGTCTGCTGCACCTTCTCGTGGAGCTTCTTGCAGATACCGGCGAGCCTCCGTCACATTCCAGCATCCACGGCGTTCTCATCGTTCTCACCGCCCGCGTCCTCGCTCGAAAATGTTGTCCGACCACCGCCACCACCGTCGCCATCGCCACCGCCACCGTCGTTACCCTCTAAAGTCTCTCCGCTCTCGTCTCCTTCTTCCAACGTCATTTGAAAATGTTTTTTCTCGGACTGTTGTTGCTGCTGATCGTTAACAGCCTGTTGTTGCTGTTGTTGTTGATCGTCCGACGGTGGTGACGGTGGAATCATCGACTGATACCAATCTCTATTCTCTTCCAACGTATCCAAAATCTCTTGAGCATCAGGATGTACCAAATCTGCCCACGTTTCCCAAAGCGGATGCACGATGTAATCGATAAAGCCGACCTGCGACTTTTCGATCGTCGCGCTATGCCTATCGCACATAGGACTTATGTCCATGTTCTGTTCGCGCTCTCGATCACCCTGCAGGAAAAACTCCTCCATCAATAGGCTCACCCATCGTCGATAAAGAGGCAACGGTTTCGTTGGGTTCGACAGGTCCGCACAATGAACGAGATTCTCCAACACCTGTATGCGATCCGTGTAATTGTCTAGAAGTAGTACGCCAGAACCAGCGACTTTCTTCGTTTCTACCATAGTTTTCAGATCTGCCAATAAGGACATGTGTTTCGACATGTCCGTCGATAAGACCATGTCGATCACCATCTTCCTCAAGGTTTGCCGTTGCTTTTTCGTCATGTTCACGAATATGTCGCAACCTTCGTTCTGCAGGAGCTTGAACGCCACCGCTAGGTGATGATTCTCCAATACGGACTCGTCGTTGTACATCAGGGCGAGCTCGGAGCCTAGAGTTTCAACAGAAACAAAAAGAAATTCTCTTCGTTAGAAAGATCGACGATGAAAATGTTCATTGATTTTTTATAAAAGTTTCTTTCTGTTTTTGTTTTTTTTTTTTTCTTTTCGTCCTTGTTAAATTTATCACTTACTCGAATTGATAAGGAACTGATTCGTTAGACCGGGATGATCCACGTCATGGATCGTGGCCGCAAACAGAGCCGCTGTGATCTCCAACGGCGTAAACACAGACTGCAAATATTAATTTGTTGTGTTAGCGGTAAATCAACAAAGTTCTATTCATTGTTAACCAACGTCGAGAAATTCCTATTGCTTACCTCGAGGGCGGGTGTGTTGAGTAATGTGTGGGTGGATTGGGTCACATCGGCGGCATGAAGACTGTTATGGAAGGGATTATCCTTCACGTAATGATCCTCGAGGGTCATCATGAAGGTAACGAAGGTTTTCGGCGGTATCGCCAACGACTTCAACAAATCTCGGCTTTGGAAGGCCGTATACGCGACACAGGTGAGAGGTCGATTATTACTGAGCTCGCCTATCCTGAAGATGTCGATGCCCCATTTGTCGATGTCCGACAATAACTGATAAAAGAAATATTAACTCATTTTCTTTCTTTTCATTTTGTTTTTTTTTTGTTTTTTTTTTCGAATATAGTCCAAGAAATATTTTTCAATATGATTCGACGAATAGTTTAGGAAATGATGAATTTCTATTTGATTATTGATTACGAATGCATTTTTGTTGCACTTTTAAAAGATCGTTTACGTATCGTTTAAGATACGTCCAAGAAGAATTTGCATTTGTTTAAAGTTTGGAGATCTTGTTTATTTCTTGATTTATTCATTTTTTCTTTTTTTTATTTATTTATTTATTTCTTTTTCACAACTCGTCGACTCGTTTCTTCCATATCTACTTCTTCTTTTTTTCTTTTTTATTGTTTCGTTCAACGAAGCGAAAAAATGATAAGATCTGCGATCGTCGATTCGAAGATCGCCAAAAAAAAGTCGTCGAAAATAAAAACGAACGGTACGCCTTTTTGGATTATTTTAACGTGGGTGTCAATTCGACTTTTCGTTTGGACAAACGATTGCTTCGAACTTTTTTAAGGATACAAAATTTCAGTTTTATCAGCGCGATTCTTCCGAGAAGGACGTGCTCCGAAAAATATCCAAAGATATTCGATTAGCGTAACGAGAGCAAAGTTCGTTTCGTTTCCCATGTCGCGGAAGCGTGAACAAAGATTATTTTTATCATCTCAAGAAAGGCGGTCGTTCCTTCGATGATATAAAAAAAAACGAAGAGAATATCGCTTGCCAAAAAAAGAAGAAAAAGAAAGAGAGAGAAAAATATTCGAAAGATTTTCAAAAAGACACGACACAATCCAAAGTAGAAATCGAAAAAAAAAAAAAGTATTGACTCATACACGGATTTCCCATTTCTTTTTATTCTCAAAAGATGTTGAATGATTTTTTTCCTTCTCTTTTTCTTATTTTTTTTTTTCTTCTTTTTTTTCAAGCAAAATTATTATTAATGTTATCGGTAAAGTTTACGACCTCGTTCCGAATGATTTTGTAAGTTCATATGAATATATATATATATATATATATATATATATATATATATATATATATTTAATCGCAACACGATCCTATCGCAAATTCAATGCAAACATTTCGTTCTCTAAATTCCTATTATCGGGTGTACCGGCTGTCACGTATGTATTCTCACCTCCAACTGACGTAGATTATCTATACTTCAAACTCGATACTAGTAATATAATACGTACGAATATCGACAATAATTTTATATATTCTAAACGATTTCATCAATTCGAAAGCGAAGAAACATTCTTCGAGAAAGCGATTATCCAATTTTTTCTTATGGCGGCCGCGTTTTTCGAAGAAATGAGATAAATTACAAGAATGAAAAAAAAAGAGAAGGAAAAAAACGAGAAAAAAAAAGAATATAAGAAAACTAGCGAGAAAAAAAAAAGAAAAGAAAAGAAAACATTCGATTCGCTAATCTTTCTAATCTGAGAGACCTTGTCATGGCGGCACACGCGATTCCCTTCCTCTCTCTCTCTCTCTCTCTCTCTCTCTCTCTCTCTCTCTCTCTCTCTCTCTTCTACTCTTCATCGAGTTTGTAATCCTTTAGTAAAATGAAGGCACGTTGCAAATATTTGTACTCGCACGTGTCGTTGGAATTTTCCAAATCGAATTCGCAATGTTTTCTCCTGCTGGTTTTAAGCGTCTCTCTAAGTATTTACATATACATGGATAACCGAGGCGACGATTTTAGAGAGGATAACGCGAGAGAGAAACAGAGAGAGAGAGAGAGAGAGAGAGAATTCTCTTCTCACGAAAAAGAAAGAAACCAATCCGTTCACAGCGGGCTACCGAAGCGAATGTTACTGCTTCAAAATTCGTAGAAAAATCATCGAGAAAGACCGAACAACAACAATAAACAGAAGCTAACTAAAAAAAAAAAAAAAAATAAAGAAAAAAAGAAATGAGAATTAAGTTTTATACTTTGATATCCAACTGTTATTCGAAACGGACGATGGTTTATAACATTCTACTTTTTACGATAATAATTAACACATTAGTTAGTATCTGGTTATCACGAAAAATATTCTCTTCTTCGTACAATTATAACGTTATTATATAAAACGAGAAATATAAGAATAATTATGAGTTAATGTAAATACTACGTTAAAGTTAATATTAACATAAATATTTCGAATAATGTGAAAGTTTATATCGATATTATATAGTATTATAAATGTAAACGATCAAAAATTTATATATACGTATATATTCTAATATCTATATGTATTATATATTTTAGTATCTTGTTCGAGTTTTTGATAAAATTCCAGTACATCTTCGCTAGTCATTAAAATCGACTTCTCTTTGAAAATGGAGAGAGAGAAAGAGAGAGAAATCGTCCGTACTCGTTAAAGATTCGCTCAGTAGGATTAGTACGTAATTAGTGAATCGCGATTAAATCTATCGATGAAAGACATAATCGGATTTACGTCGGTCGCGTGGGTGTTGAATCTCATAGCTGAATAAATAGGGGGAATGCGTTTTACTATGTATACGCTATACAGTCAGATATTTCGATTCCAAGTTAACGAGAAATGATTAGTATATCGTCCTACGTATGAATTTAATGAACAGAGATATGTATATCTCTATATACTTGCTTAAATTCTCGTAATGTTCTCTTTAATAATGAAATCTCCAAGTGAAACGAAATAAAAAAGTAAAGGAAAATGTAACAAAAAAAAAAAAAGAAAAAAAAAAAAGAGAAATGAACAAACCTTGCCGAGTTCCTCCTCGTGTGGTGTTTCCACTCCGTGAAGGGGTACTCGTTCTCCCGTGAAGCTATTCGTGTGCGTGAGTGGCCTTTTAACGCCACTAATGTGCGACATAGCAGCTGGACCCCTCTGTGCCCTATCCTTCTTCTTAGCAGCACGTGCATCCACACTTCCGGCTGCTGCAACTGCATCTTCGATCCGCAAAGATGGCAAATCGAGTTCCTGCTGCTTGTCTATATAAAATTTGATCAGATGTTCGTCATTAATATTTTTATTTCATTATTAGATACGTTTGTATTTAATTAATAGATGCATCAGATGCGTGTGTATTTAATTATTAGACGCATTAGATGGCTGGTTTGTCATTAAATACGATTTTAATAAAATTTAATAAAATCTACCCTTCGATTTGATACAAAATTCGTTTCTTTTCTTTCTTTTTTTTTTGCTCTCTATTTTTCTCTCTCTTTTTCTTTTTTCTTTTTTTTATCTTTGTTGTTGTTCTTATCGACTCTATCATATATACTTAGGTATATAAATACACGGGCGCGTTGTCTGTCGTTTTTATTTTCTTCTTTTCACGATAAGAGTCACATTACGTACGTGAAAAATTCGTGTTTGTAATGAGATAACCGTATCGGAAATCGGGAGGGCTCGTTCGATCTATCGTTTATTTATATTAGAAAAAATTTATAAACGCGAGAACTAGATCACGATGGATTCGAAAGCGGAATGTATGAGGAACGAAATTTAAATCGTTCGTTTCTCTATGAATCGCATTTTCAAGGGCTTTCAATGCGTCAAAGGAGAGAGAAAGAGAGAGAGAAAAAGAGTGATAGATAGAAAGAGATATCGATCGTTTGCTTTTGACGTCTTCGTTTAAACTCGGATTTTCGACCTCGACTATCCCCTCTTCTTTTCTCTTCTCTCTTCTACTCCATTCTCCTTCTTTTCTCAGTTCTATTAAAGGTAAAAGGAAATGAAGGAAATTGCATGCGAATTCGTAAACAACGACGACGACGACGACGACGACGACGATGACAGTAATATGAACGTCATCGATTTTGATGGAAAAGGCAATAATGAAACGAGTCGATGCAGTTCCTGATGCAATTGGACAAAAGATTGAATGAAACGAATTTTTGAATGAAATTACTCACCAAGGAAAGTATTGCAGATATATTCCGATATTTGATTCCCGGACTTGGACGATTCCGAGAAGTGAAGGAGTTCCTTGTTCAGCATTCTCTTGAACTATAATCAAAAGAAATAAAAAAGCGGAAATTAGTAATCGAGTATGGTAATAAATATTATAGGATTTTGAATCGTTTACGATAATTGTTTTACCCTTTGATTTTTTTTCATTTATCTTTGATAAAAAAATTAATAAATAAAACGAATCATTTGTGTATCGTGCGATATTATTATTATTTATTTGAATTCGATTAGATTGAAATTCGATAAGATCTAAAAGTATTATTCAAAATTAGATCCATTAGATTCTATCATCTAATCCATGAGATTTCATTGGATTGAACAATTTCTTTATATTTATCGTATCAGATTTTATATTTTCAATAATATGTTATATGTGTATCGAAATAAAGAGTCTATAGTTTTGTGTTGTAATGTTTATCGGATTCTGAATATTGCGTGAATACGATGTGTATCGTTTATTTCTTAAAGAATATCGATAAAATAAGATAAAAAATAGAAAAGTTGCCAATAAAGTAACTAAAGAGTTTTCACAGTAAAGAATATTCACTTTAAGAAGAGTATGAGACAGATAAAGAAAATACGATGGAGTGTCGAACGGCGAAGAATTTAGAAATATTTCGAATAAAACGCAATGAATGAGTTTGTGAGAGCTGAGTTTTAAAAAAGAAAAAATTGACTATTGACTATATATTGTAATCCTATTATATCATTATTATTAATAATTGGTCCTTCTTATAGATATATTTTACGTAACTATATAAAAAGGAATATAGTACGAAGAGTATAGAATCATCAAAAAAAGAGCAACTTAACGAGTGATGTTAACTCGTTGACAGGAATGATTTAAAATACCCAGAAGAATTATCAAAAAAATCTCTGCGTTTCTCGTTTGCGAGGACCAAGAAACCGACCTTGGTTCGGTTTTCGATCAACGAAGAAGCGAAACATTATCTTGCTAAATTTACGATATTTGCAATAAATCTGCGTCGTTGTGCATTACGTGTGTATATATATATATATCTGTGTGTGTACAAAAAATACAAAAAAAAAGAAAAAGAAAAAAGGAGGTAAAGAAAAAGAGAATAAAACGAATCTACGAAAGTATGCAAAAAAGTAAACAAAAAAATAACATCGAGCCGATAATTTTCTTATCGTCAGAAGCGAAAGCTTCTTATCGAATTTTTCTCCAAGCCATTTTCTCCAGATTCTTTAAACAAAAGCTGTTTCGTTCGTTAACTAAACGCTATATTTACGATCTCGATATTCTCTCTCTCTCACACTCTCTTTCTTTTTGAAATTTCTTCTTTCAGAGTAACGACCTGTGTTATCAAATTGTTTAACACGATTCCATTTAAATCGTTTCTCGTTTAATTAAATAATCTTTTTCTTCTTCAACGTGTATAGAAATAGAATGAAATTTCTTAAAGATAATGCGAATGGTAAACGAAAAGATATTAAAAATGTTAATAATACTGATAGAAATATTCTTATCAATACTTATTTATACGATATCGATGAAAAGAAAGATATAATAGATTTGTATAAACGACAAGTGCAATTTCCAAATATGTTACGCATCGTTACACGCTCGATGACGTAGATCACGAACTGGATTCGACCTACTTTCAGGACCGACTCTCTCGTTACGACGATGAAGTATCGCGACAGAAGCTTTTCCAACGTCGTGATCAACGTCCCGATGATGGAGAGAAAGGAGTCTGAGGAAGCATCGATAGGTAAGTAAGTGGAACGTGTCACTTCCTACATGTTTCTCAACTTTCCTTTTTCAAACAATGAACATGAAAATCGTCGATACGAAATGGCAAAGTTTCTTTTCGCAATTCGATTTTTCTTCCTTCCTTTCTTTCTTTTTTTTTTGGGAAAATTTTTATCCTACAAATTAAGCGAATCAATCGTTTACGTGTAATAACGTGAATAAAAATAGATATACATTTTATTATAAATATCTCAGAGAATATAAGACGATAAGAGGTTCATCGAACGATCGATCGTTCGATAATGATTACGTATGATATTGTGTATCGTAAAGAATCGATAGGATTTCTGAAAAGATATATATATATATGTATATATAGAAGACACATGTATAGTCTCCAACATTGATGAAATTTTTCCGAGTTATTCGTACGAGATCTTTAAAAAGTTGTAAAAAGATATACATTTTTTCGTGTGAAACAGGTTTGAAAGTCATGACATTTATCGTTCCCGTTAGTCGATCTACGGCGATCGTAAAAGTACGATAAAAGAAAAAAAGTAACTAATTTAGTGATATGAAGATGAGAAAATTTTATATACATGTATATGCGTACGTCGATTATTAAAATTATTTAAATAAGTTCCGTTTTCAAGAATCTTCGTTAACATATTTAACGGATGGCAATCATTATCAAGATAAAATTAAAAACATGACGATATATCACTTGGTATTAACAACAAATAAATAGATAAATGAGATTCATCTCGAGGCGTGACAAAGTACGAAAGTCAGAAAACAATTTTCCAAGTGGGATGAATAATTTTCCGATAAATCTTGTGATCGCGATAACTATAGAAAATTCTCGATTACAACGAGAATCGATCGATGATCAATCTATCGATGTTTTCTTCTTATGCAGACGTCATCATTTCGCTACGATGAATCAAAGGTATTAGTACTTTTTTTACCTCTATGATATATGCGTATGTGTATATATGTGTGTCATAAAGACATTATATTACGTAAACAATACGTAGGTTTTTTTTGTAATGTATTATCAGCATTCCGAGCAAGAGCACATCATCGTATTTCTATCAGTATTGCCAGTTTTCCTCTTATCTTCATTCATTCACTCCAACGTAATTTCCTTTGATAGAAAATTTTATATGTTTATACTGTTATTACAATATATATATATATATATATATATATATATATATATATATTAAGCAGAGTAACAAGTATCGCGATGTTGTAAGGATTAATATATACATGAGTATACTTATATATATATATATATATGCATATGATGTAACGAAGCATGTAATTGGATCGAAAGATTCACGTATGGAAATAACTTTTAATGGAGACCTTCGATTTGTTCATTGCACGAGACGACGAGTCATCGAGTTCGGTCGACGTTTAAACAACAACGTACATAATGAATTCCCTTGGATAATTAAACGATTGATTACACAAACTTTACTTTTCGTTATCATTCACGACGTTCCGGGTCTTCGGAGTTCAGCGATATCGTAATCATTTTTTCTCGCAACATCAACGATTCGCATCGCGAGTTCTTTTGAACATATAAATTCAAAATTCACCGGACATATCGTAAAAAACTTTTCTTCTCAATTCGTAAGAACAAAATATAATATTTAACAAATAATTTACATTGATGAGTTATATTGTACGTTTGAAACGAATTAAGAGGGCCAGTAAGATAAAGTAGCTATTTTTGTATAAAAATCAATATGAAATTAAAAACAACTCTGTACTTATCGCTATCAGTCGTCTCGTCAAATTTTCGAGGAAAAAAAAAAAAGAAGAATTGATTTTAAAGAAAAACGTATATGTAATATCTTCTCTCGTGATTATTTTTAATAGTTACTCTTTAGATTAGGTATACCACGAGGTAAGTGAAACGAAGATTATCACGATTAACAAAGATTAGACTCTCTTTCTTTCTCTCTCTCTTTCTCTCTCTCAACAAAAGAGAATAATAAATGAAGAAAAAATTATTTAAAGGAATACTTCGATGACTTTCGTTGTTATTTACATTCGTTTTAACGAGGGTTTAATAGAATGTTTGAACCTCTCAAACAGCAACGAGCTAACTAAAGTCTGTGGAAATGTACGCCGGTGAATCCAAAGGCAACGGACGTTAAAGTCGTCCAAAGCTCTATGATAATGTTTGAGTAAACTCGATCTACTTCTCTCTCTCTCTCTCTCTTTCTCTGTGTATCTTCTGTGTCTCGCTTTTCATTTGCTCACGATACAAACGATCGATCGATTTTGTTTGACGCGTTTAACTCGCGGAATGAATCGAGTCAACTCTTCACCGCGACGGCCTTCGAAACTCGATGCGATCGATACATATATGTAGCTTTCGAAATCGTGGTGTGGTGAAACAACGTAAACGTTGAAGAGAGAGAGAGAGAGAGAGAGAGAGAGAGAGGAGAAAGGGAGTATTAGAGGTAGTCATGGCATATGGCCATGGCACTGAGATTTGTATGAGATTAACGATAAATTGTGCGTATTAGATAAGAGACAAACGAGAGAGTATTTGCGAGATCGTCTGCGATCTGTTCGACATTGAAAAAGCACGTACGATCGATCGTGTATCTCCAAACGAAAAGTGCATTGCACCGAACAACGTTTTAACGAAAACAAAAAAAAAAAAAGAAAAGAAAAGAAGAGAAAAGTAAAAACAGAAAAAGAAGAAAAGTAAAAAGAGGAAACGGACAACAAAGAATGAAAATAAAAAGGAAACGAAACAAAAACAAAGATACGACTGTAAGGAGCTTATACTTCTTCTACGCTCTAATATCGAATCATTTCTAATATATTCTAAACCGGTTCCGTTCTTACGTATACGTATGTATCGGTCATTTCGATTGGAGCACTATTGGGAAAGAAAAAAGAGAAAAAAAAAAGGAGAAAGAAAGAAAAAGGAATACGAGAAAAGGTTACCTGGACCGCAACGATGCTGGCCATGGCTGTTAAATCTGCCAGAGTCCTAAGATAATGAAAATATCTTGTGGACTCGTACTCGTCCACGTTGCTGGTCTCGAGTTCCCCGTTTGTCGCTCGTTGCACCATCGTTCGAGCGTTTCTTATAATCCCCGTTAGTTTTCTCTTTCGAAAGTCGAGCACGAAAGATGAGAGAGAAGGACGTTGAATAAGGACGGAATAAAGGACAACGAACGTTCGGTGAAAATCTTGGAAGAAACTTTCACCTTGATCGACGTCCAACTCTTTCGGAAGAAGCTTTCCAAAAGTTTTGTTTTATTTTATTCTTTTTTTTTCTCTCTCTCTCTCTCTATCTGTCTGTCTCTCTCTCTCTCTCTCTCTCTCTCTCACTTTCCTTTCTCCTTCCTTATATCCTCTAAAATATAATTCTCAAGTACTATTCTCTTTCAACTGCACACTGTCACTCTTTATTATCGAAGAAAACAGAAAGGTCCACTTGTAGATACACCCAACTTTTGTTTCTCAATCATTAAAACGTTGTACTCCGACGATACAAAATAAACAATGTCTGAAGCACTAATAACAACGAACAGTAGTGAAAAAGTCATCACCACTTTTACATGTGTAATATATGTCCCCTCGTGAAGAGGACAAATATGTATATATGTGTATATATATATGAATATATATACGCGCGAACTGTACGACTAGCGAACGTGTTCTACGTGCCTCTGAATGTGCCGCGAGCTTTTTATCTCTTGGCCGGCGCCCGTCCCTCGTGCCGTCCTTCTCCAACGTTGTCTCTGCTCTCTCTCTCTCTCTCTCTATCTATCTATCTCTCTTACTCTCTCTATCTCTCTATCGTTTTCTCACTCGCTCTCGACAAACTCACGAAGCGCACGTACAACGTGCTGCGAGTCGCGTGGTAGGGTACGATCGGGTCGAGAATAAGGAGGGAGAAAGTGAGATAGCAATATGTAAGAAGTCTATGAGTAACAGAGTGTGTGTGAGAGAGAGAGAGAGAAGGAAGATAGAAGAAAAAATAGAAAAAAGAAAAAGTCGAAAGTCGTTCGAATTTTCCGAGTAGAATGACTGTTTATGTCATCTCATAAAATATGTTACCATTTTCCTTTTATCGTTCATAAATAATAATACAATGAAAATTCGTGGACTATTATACGTAGATTTTCTTTATTCATATTCTCTTTTACTATGTTTACGATATCGATAGGAGAGGAAAATTATGAGCGTCGATGCGCTCGAGAAAAGCCATATCGTTTCGAATCTTCTCATTCAACAAACGACGTTTTTAGTATAACCAATATACGTAATATATCACTGTAGTTACTTAGTTACTTATTATATCGTTCGTTAGACTTCCACGAAAGAGATCATCGTGAATAGCACATAGCTGCTACCGTTACTACTTCTTTCTCTTCTAACATAAAACACGTAATAGGATTTAAAGGGAACTCTAAAATTCTTATACCGATATTCGGCGAATGTTCTATGAATATTTAAAGTTCTATGAATATGTATACGAGTTTAATATATACGTATTAGAATAAAAGACGGGATTCTCTTCGATTAAATAGATGTTTTAAGATTTTATGGGATAACGTTGCGAATAATTTACTTATAGACGAATAATTTATTTTCGATTTCTGTTAAATGATCGTTGAATCGAACAGAGAATGCATCGTTTTTCTTTCTCTCTCTCTCTTTTTTTTTTTTTTTTTTTTTTTTTGAATAAATACGTACAAGTAATAAAATATTCGCCTTTAGTTATACTTTTTGTTCCGTTTTGTTTTTCAACAAAAGATAAAATTCGAAAAGAACATTTCGCTGATTATCGCGTGCATTCATTTTTCTTTTTTTGTTAAACTGGATCAACAACGCTCTCGACAAAACGTTTTATCTCGTGACTAGCTGCATTGGTTTTTGCTCGACCCGTCTTACCTTATCTGTTTTATCTTTGGTCATCCCAAAAAGAGAGATATGTGTAGAAGGAAAGAGACCAAGGGATGAGACATCTTGCAAGAATAGCTTGTATACGTTGAATCACGTAGGAGCGCATCATCTACAATTTGTAACTCTGATTTTTCTGAACTATCCGGTCGGACGAAAATTAATATTCTCATCGGAATATTACTCATCGGGAGATTTTCAAAATTTAAATTCTTACATTTCGAAGAGAAATTATTACCGACGTCACGTATCTTTCTTACTACTTATTATTCGTCATGTTTAAATGGAATAGTATTAAAATTTCTTAATAAAGAAACATTTAATATTCGAAATATTTAAAGAGTCAATTAAATCGATCATGTAACATAAAAAAGTTGGGAATAAAGGAAAATCACTGCAGATAAGTGTCGCAATGGAAAAGTCAAAGTTCTTTTCTCGCTTGTTCGAATCGCAATTAAAGTTGGAAATAGCTATGAATACGTGACCTATTGCGCGTATGCAACATATATATATATATATATATATATATATGTATGTATATATACATATACATATTTGTATTGTCACAGCGAACCGTATTAAACGTTTTACGTTAAAACATAAGCGACGTTGTTATCGCGATAAAACCCATCAGACAATTTTTCGTTTCATGTAGATTCGTACATGTATAATATTTGTTTTTTTCCTTCGCTTTTGTACTTCGTTTTATCTCTTCCTATTATTACGTTCTTTTTTTTTCTTTTTTATTCGCTTTTCTCTCTTTCTCTTTTTCCTTTTCTTTTTTTTTGTTAGATTCGAAGATATGTCAGTCCAACCAACGGAGTAGCATCTTCTGTTCTCTCTAATCTCGGAAAAGGGAAGCTTCCAGGAAAACGACGATGATGTTCTTACAGTTTGCTCGAAACGCTTGGAAAAGACTTTGGGGAATACCAGACGTTTCCGCCAAAAGCTTACGCAAAAGATCGCGTGGGTGAATGACGATACTCTATTCTCTATGTTATTTTTCCGTTGTTCTTTGGCGAAAGGGTTAGAGCTTAATACGAACTCGATACAAAAGATTAAAAGCTTCGGTGCTCGATATCAAAGAATTCATTTGTAATCTGTCAAAAGAACAAAAAGAAGAAAGAAAAGAAAAAAGGACGAGCAAAGAAAGAAAGAAAGAAAAGAAAAGAAAAGAAAAGAAAAGAAAAGAAAAGAAAAGAAGAAAGAAGAAACGAGAAAAAAAATAAATACATTTTTGAAGAATCCCGTAGAAGTTTATTCGTCATCGAAATATCTCGAGACTTCATAGAGACGTCTATTTACTTAGAAAACGTAGCAAGTAAGATTCATTTTTTATTTTCCGTAAAACTTCGAAAAGCAATCCGAATTTCGTGCTTTCGGGAATTCGAGCAAAATATGTAGAGAAGCCTGTTTTATTTATTTAGAGAAGAGAGAGAGAGAGAGAAAGAGAAGAAGATTGCGGTCTCGCTAGGAACAATAAAGTAAAGAGACGAGAACGAGAAACGTGACGCGATGTTTAATATAAGAATACTTCGAGGATTCTCTACGGCGCCTATCGCCAAGCAAGGA
>NC_066592.1:6617500-6755000 GCF_905475345.1 Vespula vulgaris | reverse complement strand
CTATCTTCCTTCTTCTTTTCTTCGGTATTCAAGATTTTTCTATAAACCTTTTATCCTTCACAGAACTGAATTTTATAAAAAAAAAAAAAGAAAGAAAGAGGAACCAACCAATTTCAATTTCTGATAATCTCGTATTGTGATGTGGTAGTTTCGAAGGGGAAAGCTTCGTAATCCTAACTAATGGAAGAAAAAAAACGTTGGAAGGAACGACCTCGATAGAGAATTTTACAGATAATCCTTGGATTTTTACGAGTAAAGTACAACATGTATAGATATGCACAGGTGTTCTCCGTTTAAATCTTTCACGATTATTGTCGTTAGAAATTAGTTGGTAAAATAGATCATCATCTCTCGTACAGACACCAATATGTCGATCGAAGCATCTCGAAATAATTATTTTCTCGACTCTATCTCGGGATATTTATTTTTAAGTATTCTCAACTTCTTTTTTTATTTCCGCGTTGAAGATAAATCAAAAAGAAAAAAAATGTTTGTAGATATTTAATTGCTCATTTCTTTATATCTCAAAATTCGATGTAAAAAAATTCCTATCGTTAGGATTTTTTTACTTGTTTACTATTATTATATATATATGTATATATATATAATAAACATAATAAACAAGTATATATATATATATATATATATATATATATATATATAAAGAGAGAAGGGATAGATATACGACCATCTCGTTAATTCTTGTACATAAAAAACAAGAAAGATAATATTTTCAAATTCGATTTATTTTCCTAGCAACGACGGCCCAAAAAAGAAAATAGGAAAAGTAAAAACAGATTAAGAAAATCGAAAAGCGGTAACGAATGTAGGAACATTGTTTTCAGGAACAATGCTGCGATACGTGGACTGCGTAACAAAATTCAAATGAAAGGTATAAAAAGGATATCGAGATCGGTACAATCAAAAAGCTTAAAACGAAAACAAAAATAAAAGAAATTAAAAAAAAAATCAAATCAGGCGAGGTATTCCTATCCCGTTTACGTCGCAATTTGCGAATTCGGATAAAAGTGAGCAATCGTTTAACGCGATACATCCTATCGAACTTTCTTTCGTTTTTTCTGTTATGGACGAATCAACGGCAAACATATTAAGACTCTCGGTCGTTAATTAAAAATGAGATATACACTTGACGGTGGAGCTAATTAGTATATCGCCATTTATCTTCGCGAGCGTGTGTAAAACATTATGATAAAGAAAAAGAACGATTATTATGTCACGTTATACAGTTATACGTACGTGAGAGAACGTATTTTGTAGTAGTACGAACTGAGAATATAGTTTGTTTTTTTTTTATATGTTAAGATATACTTAGCGAGTATTAATCTCTCTCTCTCTCTTTCTCTCTCTCTCTCTCTCTCTCTCTCTCTCTCTCTTTTTTCTAAGTTCTTACACGTAAACGTTCGACGTACTTGACCTATACATTCATCGCGTATGCGAAAAGCAAAGGTAAAAGCAATAAATCGAGCTATTATTAAAGTAATTAATGGTAATTTGTCTCGTTGGTGAACGTACTCTATTTCTACCTAGGAGAACAATGTCGTTTTTAAAGGCAAAAGGAATAACGTTTGCGTCACTAGTTGTATGTATTGATTACACGCTATTAACTCTTATCTACGATTTCCACGTGTATCCCTTGATATTATTTTCGCATCTATCTTTTTTTTTTTCTTGCTTCTTCTTTTTCTTCTTCTTATTTATTTATTTATTTATTTATTTTTTCATTTATTTTTTCATTTATTCTTTATCGCGACCAATTAATCGAGATTTAAACGTCGTGTAGATTTATTATTAATTTCGATAAGAGGAAATTGATCGAAAAATTGGCTGATTTTGTGGACGTCCGAAACAGACATCGTTGTGAATGACAGTAGCAAATACTGCAGTTGGCTTTAGATACACATGAAAGTTATTACGGAATTCGATCGAATAAAATTCGACCTTCGAAGGAAGATCGACGGAACTGCATCCGGCCACTTCGAAAAAAATAATACCTTCCGCGAAGTGATTTTTAAACTTCGACGAATCATTTCTTTGATGAATCAAAGACACACACACTTCTTTCTCTTTTTTTTTTTTTTTCTTTGATCGAAGATCGACATTGAACACGCGTCTTTCCAGTTCATTCTACGAAATTGTCGAATACGATTAAATCCTCGTACAGATTTTTTCTTGCTAATCGTTTCTTTTTTTTTTCGATAATAATAATAATATTATTATTATTATCATTATTAATTATTATATAATTGTATATATAATTATTATATAAGTAATTATATATATATTAGTATATAAATAATTATATATATATAATTAATTATCATATAACAATTATTTTTCGTCGTTAATAATCGCGTCCCGAAACGAAATCGGCGATGTATCGCGATTTTATTTACGATACGCGATGAACGAAATATCTTAGCCCCTTCAGCGTATATTTTTAAAGAAGAAACTTTCGAGGATAAAATATTTGCGTACACTGCCAACGGCAAGAGAATCTTCTCAATGATCTCCCGATAAGTTTACGTATCTCCCTTACGTTTGTGTTAGTACGAATTTTCTCCCACATCCGACCTACTTTTAACTACTTTCAACGTGTCCCTGTTTATACTAAATGAATTCAACAATGTCAAATTTACTTTTCTGTGATTTATGAAAAATAACGACGACACGATGCCGCGGCACGATCATTTCGTAGAAATAATTAATTATTCATCGATAACTATAATAATTATTTTACGATTAAGATTTAAATCATTTAATACTTTCCAACTTAATATTATCATAGAAAAATCGTAGAATATTTCTTGGACGAACGAATTAATTATTAATAATATTAATTTACATTTACATATTACTTCGCACAATTCTTCTTATCTCCGGCTAAGTATACAATTTGTGATTAATATACGATCGTTCATAAATAAGTATTTTTTATTACTCTTTTCTAGTACACATCGTAACGGCCCGAATGATAACAGTTCGGCTCTGATCGTACGTACACGAGAACATTTCGTCGCGTGCTTTTCTCCCCTTACCGGTTACTATGCGGTTAATATTTGATAAAGGCTTAATTCGATAATATACGTATGTATACGTACGAGCACCACTCGGTCTGCGATGGAATTATTAATATATCGTCTCTACTTTCTTATATCAAACGTTCACGTAATAATTAGATACTTATACTTTATCTCTCTATTGTCTGCTACGAACAATTTTATTCTCGTATTAAACATTCAAACGAGCTTCAATTCTATTCATTATTTTGCAATGTCTTAGTTATCGTATTAATAATTAAGGGATTATTAAACGAACAAACCAACAGTTAATTTTTCCTCTTCGTTCTATTATCTATAATCTTGGAGGAAAAAAAAAAGAAGAGAAAAAGAAAATATCGCCTTATAATAAAATCAATGTTAAGAGTTATATCTTTGAAAATATCGTTAGATAATTTGTAATCGATGGTCACGAAGAGACAGGAACGAAGGCTAGCTCGTTTAAACGAAGTTACTTTGTCGGTTATCGCGTACTATAGATGTTACGGAAAGAATACAAACGTTAAGGCCGACATTATGCAATTCTTCTCTCTCTCTCTCTCTCTCTCTCTCTTTTTCGAAAGAGAAAAAAAGAGACAAAGTTGTTACGTACGTTTGAAGAAGTACGACGCTTCGATGACTCTCAATTGACGGATAGACACACGTATACGTATCGATTCGTGGCACGCGTCTTTCAAGATACTTACGATTATCATTTTCAAACATAGCTCGGACTTGACAGAAGCGTGCTTTTACACGTGACCATCGATATCATACGTACGTATGTATGAATGTATGTGTCTTTCTTTCTTTAGATTACATCTGTTTGTACTATACACCTATGCGACGAATATGACACGGATATATCTAACACGCACACACATACACACATATATATATAATATATCGATACGATTGACGAGACGTTTACGTAAGAATGACAGTCATTTACAAAATATGAGTTTCTTTTCCTTTTCTTTTTTCTTTTTCTCTCTTCTTTTTCTTTTTCTTTTTTTTCGAGTATCGATCGGTCGATAGTTCTTTTCTAAAATGACTCATAGAAATAGTTTCGTCTCGACTCATTGACAAAATGAAACTTTATTAAACGTAATCGTCGTCTTAACGATGACTGATCAAGGATTACGAAAATGAAAAAATTTCGTTTAAAGCGAACGACTGGATCGTATTCCTCGTTGGAAAGTAAGTATCGCGTCGTGAGAATTCGCGCGTCATTGCTTGAAATCGATCGTTACTTGATATTTACAATAGGTTATCGACATGACGTGAATGCTTTTAGAATTTTCTACAAAAAACGATAACGAAATCAATCCTACGATGTTTCCCATGATACATCGATATCGATGAATGAAATACAGACGTTTATCTTCTTTATGCACGATGAAGAAAATTTATCGAAGCAATCAAGAAAATTTATGAAAATTAAACGATCTAAATCTCTATCTCGTCATTTGATCTGACCTAGTTTATCGATAGACATGGCCATCTTGTTTCGAAGGAAAATGCAAAAGTTAACATCTTCGAATTTTGATCATCGATTCTTTATGAAAATGTTATCTGATTTTCTAGTATGTTATATCCAATATATTACGAGAAGGAAATCGTAGAGGATAACGATCAAGGATAAAAACATTATACGATAGTTTGTATCCTTCATACATCTTCGAGATATACTATTCGAACAAATAAAATAATAAATTTTGATTCGACGTCAAATCGACGTAATCCTTTCCCAGGATTATATTCACGAACCTCTCTCATCATGGAATGGGTCGTTTCATCGTTTGTTTTTCTAAATTCTAAGTGAGACTTTCGATCTGTTCGCGAAACTCGAGATAACCGGAAGTGAAGTTAGATACTCGACGATTCATGATTTAGTGAGAGTATACCAACCTTTCTCTCTCTCTCTCTCTCTCTCTCTCTCTCTCTCTCTGTCTTTCTCTCTCTCACATGAATTTCAAAAGTTCTCGCAGAAAAATACTTCAAAGTTCGAACGTAAATTTACGACGTTTGAAAGGCAAACTTGAGCCGTGGTTATGTCCGAGAACGAAATTGAATGATGTTTGTACTACTTAAAGTTAGATCTCCCAGAATTTATCGTATCCATCTATTTATGAATTTTTCGCACGGATAAATACCGTCGAGGAATAATTAGAAGTCCGAAAGAAATTTATGATCCTTATTTTACGGGCGCTCTCGTGAACAAAAAATTATTCGACGAATTTATATTATATATTCGTCACGTGTTAATTGTCACATCCTTGTGTTGAGGGAGAAAAAAAAAGAGAGAAAAAAATAGAAAAGAAAAAAGGAAAAAAAAAAGAAAAGAAAAGAAAAGGAATATATAAAGGACATCCGTCGATACGAATCATCGATGAATAGTGTTCAATATTTTTTTAATTCGTTGAACAAAATACCTATAGACCTCGTTATGGGATATGTACTTTCTCGTTAATCACCGTGAACGAACGAAGGATGACATATGAGTTATATGTATGTATATATATATGTGTGTGTACATGTGTGTGTGTATGTGTATATATATATAGTACTAAATGGTCGACAAAAAGAAATATTTTTTATATTGGATCACTGGTCATTACCGAGAACGAAATGAGAAATACTTCAAGTACGAACCAATCAAGAAAAGTACGTACTTTGCCGATAGGAAAGATACTCGACAAAATAACTAACGGAAGGCACGAAGTATGGAAAAACGTCGGAAGTGTCTCGTATCGTGAACAATCCAGGATAAAAATAGCGAAATATACAACGTAAAGACCAATATCATTGTGAGATTATTGTCGCTTGACCGGAAACTGGGAAAAAGCATGTTAAAAAAAAAAAAAAAAAAACAATAAATAAATAACTAAAAAATACAGGAATAAAATGTCTGTCACGTGTCGAAAATAATGAGTTTCGATTTTCGCATTCACACGCAGAGGAAATTCATTCTACGACGTATAGCGAGTCATATTTCGATTTAAATTCCGATAGCTCTCTGCGACTCCCGACATATTTGTGAGATAAACTATATACGTATAAATGTTATTATATTATACGTATGTGTGTGTGTGTGTGTGTATGTGTACGTATGTATTTACCTATATACACGTGAAAAGACAAAACTTTAAAGTCTCTTTATAAATTGAATCTCTTTATAAAATCATAAGGTTCATAATAATTAAATCAATAAATTGTAAATTCCTACGTGTATTATTTGATAGACGATAAAACACGTGAACACGTGAAAATGTTGAAACTAAATCGATTAGTCATTTCATCGTTCGAACGTATCGTTTAACGATGTATTTTCGAAAAATAGCTATCGGCTATAATGAGCCTTTTAAAATTAACATAATAACCGTTTTATGACAATAATCATCATCGTGAATTATTCTCCTTTGATAAAATATGACACGTGTCTATTCATTTTTGTAAATCCTCGTTATTTCTTTGATCAGAGTGACTGAGTAATAATAAGCAGGAATAATTACAATAAACGCGTTACATGAGTATTTTATGCACGAATGATCTGTTACAAATGATCAAATGTGATCCACAAAATTTACGTACATAAGTACATAGATATACATATAACTATGTACAATACATACGTTGTATGTTCAGATATGTTCAGCCTACGTGTCTTTGATCACGATAGTCCTTCCTAAATGCACGCATATTATATTACGCGAATGCTCCTTATAATTCCCCTTTCGTTTTCGTTTCATCCATTTTTAAAGAGAACGCGTTATCCTCTATGCACGAGACTCGTCTTGCATTTCTTTCGATTACCTACGACAACGAAAGACTTCGAAGAATTTCATCTTCTTTCTTTATCTCTCGCAAAAGTTTTTCTTAATAAAATACACGGGGAAAGAAAAAGTGTAGTTTTCGTAAAATCCCGGCTTGAAATTTTTCTCAGATATGATGAAAAATATATATTTTGAAAAAGAGAGAGAGAAAGAGATAAAATGTTAGTTTCCTTTTTCCTTGATGCAATATTTTCAGATATACGTTTGTGTGCATGCATATATGGTAGGTATATATATATATATATATATATATATATATATATATATACGTAGGTATTTGTTCGAAATATCAAAAGCAACGTACTAACGGATCTAAGCGTAGTGTAGTAATAGTAGTAGTAGTAATATTTGTAGTGACAGTACTACTGGTAATAGCATTAAGAGCAGTAGTAGAAATAACATTCTACATTCGTCGTAGTATCAATCATCTCATCCTTAACGGCAAGTATTCTCTTGCGGAAGATCACAGCATTCCGTTTCTACTCTCAACGGATTCCACAAATAACAGAATCCTATCTTCAATAATTGTCATTTTAAATGTTGTAAAAATCATTTGTAACAACAAACGTAATTGATTTTGAACAGCTTCGCTCAGTGTTCATGACAAATATTGCTTGTTCGAACAACGTACTTTCTATCGGATAATAACGAATAGAAACGATAGAACGATAGAACGATAGAACGATAGAACGAATGAAATGGCATTCTTTTCTAATCGATCTCGATCTCCGCGATAAAGAAAAAGAAAGAAAAAAGAAAAAAAGAGAAACAATTCTATCCGTATTATTGCCAAGCTACGGTTCAACTCGCACAAGTTTATTAAAAATTTTTCAACGAGTTTTTCCTCGATAAAAAGTACAATCTAACTTTTGGTTAGAGTATATTTTGCGGGTAGAAAAATTCGTTCGAAGATAAATCTCGATGCGGCTCCAAGAAAGCGGAGAATAAAAATTCGAATTGCAAATCTTACGAACGATGAGATTTTACGAAAAGAGTATACACTTGTAACGAGTTTACTCTTACTATTTCGACTTTATATATACATACATATACATAAAAATAATGCACATATATGCCTATTTACCGTACTATTCTAACTTAGACGAGCTTTCTAAAAAAAAAAGAAAAAATAAAGAAGAACACGTGATAAGAAACATTCATTGATCCTAAAGACGCGTCAATGACGTCGTGATATTTGCATTGTGATAGCACGTTAAAAGCGTTGGAAAATTATTTCGGTGATGTTACTCGTAGAATAGATTTATTATAGTCTCTATCGTTATCGCGCACGAATAACGTGAAAGAAAATCTACAGGAGAAATAAAAATGTATATATACATGTAATGCGTATGATGTTTCTATATAAACTCTTGAACTTACGAAAGGAAAATTTAAACGCGGTCACGTCGTTTTCACGTTCTTCGTAACGAAACGTTCCGATAAGAAAATAAAATAACCGACGTTGATTTAACTGAAATTAATTTAATGCGAAGAAGCTAGAAATACTACGACGAAATATAGCCTCGAAATTCACTTTGCTTTTACTATTTAGCAAACGCGCGAAATTCCCACGAAACAAAAACCCTAAGCGAATTCTTTTCTCTAATTTCACGAACACTCAGCGATTCTTTGGTCTCGAATAATTTTATCTGTACTATGCCATGTAATCTTTTCCGGCAATATTTACTTTACGTGTCACATATATAACGTTAATTCGTCTTTTTACCTTCAGAAAACAATTACACTAATGGAACCATTCTGTCTTTCAAAAGGGATGAGAGAATATGTAACAGGAACTATCTCCTTTAACGTTTGATATGTACATATTTAATTACGTATCTAAGTACATAAATGTATACATTTGTGTATACCGAAAAAATATTATTTATATCATCCCTTAAAAAGTATTAAAAAAAAAAAAACAGTAATCGGTAATCACTGATGTACATTATGAAAAATTTATTACGTTTGATAGAATATACGAGCAGAGGTTAATCCGAGAGAAATAGAGAGAAAGAGAGAAAGAGAGAGAAAGAGAGAGAGAGAGAGAGAGAGAGAGAGAAAGAAGAGACGAACAGTACGCAATACATACAATAAAAGGAAGATAAAGTTTAATTGCACGAATACGTTTTATTACTCAGGGTACCATTATTTTCGAAAAGAGATGTCACTATAGAACCTTAGGGGAAATTTTATAGCTATGCGTGTGCTGTGACTCGAAACAGGATTCTACGACGTTGTCCTTCGTCCCTTATTTAGGATCGTCGTTTATCAAGGCTCGGAAAGTCGAGAGAAAGAGAGAGAATACTTGCGTGATACTAAGTAACTTGCAAATTTAATACCGTTTGGAATTAACGTTGTCCAAAGTGGACAACAAATTTACAAGAAAATTCTATGGAAAAATTCGAACGATGAGAAAAGTTGCGACTATAGTTTCCTTCCTTCTTCGATTCGATCGAGAAAAATCAAACGTGAAGCGCAGATAGTTGTATTATTAGAAACGATGCATCGACTACATTAACGTGGCCTTCGTTGCAGTCGAGACTCTTCGTGTCTGTATGTATGTATGTATGTATGTATGTATGCATATATGCATGTATGTTTGTATGTATGTACATACGTATGTATATATATATATATGTATATATTTACATGCACGAATGAATTTTACTCGTATAAGAGAGTATTTAGAGACAAGCTCGCGAGGTCTCCCTGTCAATGTGGGTCAATTAATTCGATGTATCGATTTTCCTTTTCGTACGCCACCAAAACGCAACAAGGGCGATTCTTTGCGATTTATCGTAGTTCATTCTTTTTAATTTATTTTGATTTTCTTTTTTTATTATTTGCTTTTTTTCTTTTATCCTTCGTGTAAATGCACACGATAACGATGAAAAATAAGTAAAAAGAAGAAAAAAAGAAAATAATTTACGAGGAAGAAGGTTACAAGAAGAATAATATTCGAATTAGTCAAGTATGGACTACTACTATTCGACGACGTGGTTAAGAATAAGTGATTAATATCCACAGTTATATTAACTGTTTCGTTTGCTCGTTCGATCATGAGTAACTGGACGGAACAAGTAATTATAGGCTCTTCAATGATAATTGGAAACGATCGATGCGTGCGAATCAACCTCTAGCAAATTGCCGATCGTTAATTGGGGGTTGGTCGTGCGAGAATTACGATCGCTTATGATCGCACATTTCTAGATCGTCTAACACATCCGTTTTTGAACGTATATACTGTATATTGATCGAGCTTTTTCTTTTTCTCTCTTTCTCTTTGATTTTTTTTATATATATATATATATATAAATCACACGCCAACAACTTTCGAGGATATACATTTCCGATAAAAATACAAAATAAAATAAAGTGGAATAAAAATGAAAAATGAAATTGAAAACGAAATTGAAAATACGAATCCCTTAGAACTTATAAGGAATTTCGTTTCGAGTTCGTTTGAAAAAACAAAAAAATAAATAAATAAATAATAATAAAAAAAGAAGAGAAAAAAATGAAAAAATAAAAGTCAAATGTTAGAAAGCAGAACCGATTTAAGCACGTCGATCTTTCATCGTATCGTCGGTGGAAACATGAATTCAAATTTGTACGAGCAAACAATCGTGTTTCCAAAAATTTTACGATTACACTACTACGTACATTAGAGTCTCGCAGGAATCGCAAATACACATTTCGCAAGAAGGAAAACATATATCGTAGGTACGCTTCAGCGTTACAGATTTATGTAAACAAACGCGTACATGTACATAAACAAGGCGGCAACGGATATCTCTAAGCACGATGCAGCTGCGCCTCCAAATCGGTATATAAATCGATCAAAAGTGTTGCTTCGACTAATATCTATAAGTAGCAAAATGAAAACTATTTCCAGTTAAGCCAATTACTGCGTTCCCTCATACATATAATGTTTAAATGGTGCAAGCACAAAGCAAAACAAGATTTAATATCACGACCACGAGACTCGATTAAAATTACATATGATACTATTACTTATATATGTATACATATGCGATATGATGATATATATATACATATATACATATGTGTGATTATGTATGCGTATATTTGTATATGTGTGAGCACGTTTCCTAGCGACGTACGATTTGTAATATTTATTTTTCTATGACGTAGATACACAATAAAGTTTTCTTTACATTAAAAATCCATTTGATCCGACAAATAGATAAAGCAAGAAAATCAGAATAAAACACACGAGAAATATTATCGCCATATTCGCCTTTCGATATTTTCCACTCTTTTCTTTTTTTTCTTTTTTCTTCGTTTTTTTTTTTTTTTCAAACGTTGCAACCGACTGTACCATTGTTCGTGATTTTTCAAATATTCTTCTCTTCGCATCTGATTGTATTTTCTACGCGTAGCAGCAACCCGACAATCTTCGTGTTGATGTTCCCAATTTTCTATTGAGCTGCCATTACCCAGTGACGTAACTCTCTCGCAAACGTAACGATGTAATCGCGTGCTATAACGGAAGAATGCGTGCAATATTTTATATATATATATATATATATATATGAGATAGAAATAGAGAGAGAGAGAGAGAGAGATGGAGAGCTTTCATGCTGTATCCCTCAAATGTTGAGCTTCTCATACTCGCGTAGGCGTTAGATTGACGTACTCATTGATTTCATCTCGATAGGAAAAACATCCGGGAAAACTGATCGGGAAAAAATTCTTTTATTATCTATTATCTTCGTTATCATTATTGACGATCATCGCAAGATGGAAAATGCATCTTTTTCGTATTATAATCGTTCATATTTCGACGATTAAAATGATGAAGTAAAAAGAAGGGGAACAAAAGGAAGAAAAAAATCATGTTTATGAATATGAAAAGATCTTCGTGGAATCTTAATGATCTCTAAGAAATCTTACCGATCTTCCTAGTTTAGATCGTAAAATCGATCGAAAGAAAATTCTTTACGATCCGATAATACCAAGAAGAAACGTTCGATGCTTGATTATTTATCAAATAAACCTGAGAAGACGGGTGTGTATTAGATAAGATAAACAATTTTCCCACGAATGATGGGAGAACATAGACATCGTTATATATTGTATTTTCAAGTACTATTGTGAACGACAAAACTGTATCAAGTGGTTACCATATTCCGGTGGTATCTCGTTCTTCAGAAAAATTTTTATCGATTCTTCGTATTACGTGAACGGAAAGAAAATACATCGGAAGAGGAAACTAACAAAAGGTAACTTCGTGAAGAGTCTCGTAAAGAAAATAAGATTAAAATAGACGACGATGGAGTAAAGAAATATGGAAATTCGAAAAAAAAATATGAGAAAAAGAGAGAGAGAGAGAGAGAGAGAGAGAGAGAGAGAGAGAATAAGAAAGAGAGAGGGAAATGGAAGAAAGAAGAAATCGATAAACTATAAAAAGATTCCCTACCGATTTTCTTTTTTTTTTTTTTAAATAAGACTATTTGTGATAAGATAGATGACTTGTTGTAACAGCGATAGTAACAAAAAATTCGATAATCCTTGTCGTTCTGTTAATGGGTAAATATCGAATTCTAATTCTCTCTTTCTCTCTCTCTCTTTCTCTCTCTCTCTCTTTTTCTTTCTCTCTTTCTCCCGCTTTCTACGTCTAATTTATTGCCACCCGCTTTTTTGTGAGACGGACACGCGAAATTCGTGGAAAATTAGCAAGGAACTTTGCGAATTCTCGAAACCACGATGGCCTCCTTTATCTATTATACAAACGAGAAACGACGAGTGAATGGTACCAATATATCTTGTTTTCTATCGTACAAAAAAAAGAAAAAAAAAAACAACGAAAAAAGAAACCAAAGACTATGTGTATCATCGAATCCAGCCTATTTCGATGCTCCTATCACGTAGTCAGGTCAAGGGAGTGCGTTACTAGCGACCTCAAAATATAAAGAGAAACACAAAAAGAAGGCCTTTCGTACGAGTCATATAATATATGTTGATCTATTTATCATCAAGAAATAAAAATTCGGTGGTAGATAAAGCAATATCAAAAAAAAAAAAAAAGAAAAGAAAATGAAAAAGATCTCTTCTTATTTGGCTGTGAGTTGGTTCTTATCTCTTTTCTCGCTTGTGAAGATAAAACGAATAAAAAAAGGGATGATGACTTTAATTCGGAAATCTCTGTGAAAAAGTACGAGAACCTTCCAACTAAGACTTTATGATCCCTTTTTGCACGATAAGTCAACGTCAGATTTATAAAGTGTTATTTGCAGTTTTATCGAATTCCTTTGAGTATGTAGCCTGGATCATATCACGAAGTTTAACAGTAGCTCTATTATTCTATTTAATTGTTAGCAAGTAAATAAATATATATATATATATACACACGTATGTTACTATATATCTATCTCGAAACTCGAGTTAGTTTAATGTACCTATATATCAACATGACCTAATTTGAACTTTTCTACAAGCATATCGTTTATAATCCTCTCTAAAACAGACAAAAATATTATCTAAAAAAAATGAAAAAGGAGAAAAAAGGAAAGAAAAAAAATATTCTACCAAAAAATTATCATGCGAATGATTATTTATAGTAACCTTTGTGCGATCGATGACATGGTTTGACGAACTGATTAGTACGCGAGACCTGCGCGCTCGAACGAAAGTACTACGATAATGTGCACGATATTAAGTACCACGACCGTGGTGTTTCGATTTGAAAAAGAAAGACGAACCAACAGACGGAAATAAATTGATTCGATTGACTCACTCCGACGATTTCGATGAAAATGTCGTGGGAACGACATAAAATACGAAATGAATCACATGACTATGACAATGAATAAAACGCGTGGCTCGTTATCGATACGATCGTACCATCGTTTGAAATTCAAATAATATTTCACGCGACGAAATATGTCGTAAGTGTTACCGATATCAAATACGTTTAATTAACTCTCGTGAAAACAACAAAAAAAAGAAAATTATAAAATTTTTGATATATGTATATATATAATATATATATATCAAAGAAATACGACGAAATATACGTTTGACCTTATTTAATTAATATTTAAAATACATTTAAAGAAAATATCGAATTTAAATATATAAAAGAATTTATATACATACATACATACATACATACATATATATATATATATATATAAATAGAATCAAATATATAAAAGTAAATTCGAAAGTATCGAATTGAAATATATAAAAGATCGACTTAACAAAGCCGATTGTTACAGAATAATCAAACTTTTCGCCTTTCTAATCGTATTATCACCTACCTACGCGTACATACACATATAAATACATATATCTTTCCTTTCAAAAACGATTCTACGAACGTGACTCGGTCTCTCGATCGTTCAATGACGTTAGTCTCGTGCACGAAGGAAAGTCCGTCGGTGTTACGTGACGTAATTAAACTGTCTCGTGCGTATACATTTTTATAATATCGTCCAATGGCACAATGACTTTCAAAAAGGTGCCGCGCTTTAAATGGAATCGATTCTGCTTTCTTCCTATCTCGGATGATTTGCGTAAATTGAGTTATCGACTTGCATATGAGCATAATAATAATAACAATAAAAAAAAAATACGTTCCTCAGAGAGACAATAGAACGCAAATACTCCTATGTGTAATTTTAACATATAGCTATCTACTGTTCAGCTATGAAAATAAATTGCAACAAAGAAACGGAAAAAAGAATAAAAAAAAAAAAAAAGAAAAAAAAAAGAAAAAAGAAGAAGAAAAGAAATATCCTTTATCTCTTATATTTTTTTTTTCTCCTACTCCTTCTCCAATCTTTTAATGATGTACTCGACAACGAACGTGGGTGGAAATGTCAAAGGAAAATGGCAACATAAACGAAGGACTTATTTCCGTATCAACGTTACTCTTTCTTCTCTTTCTATAAACAACTCTGTGGCATGGTAAGAGCATTCAATACTTTGTTGAAAGCGATAGATAAACAAAGAAAGACGCATTCTCTTGAGGAATTGAGAAAGAGAGAGATAAATAGATAGATAGATGGATAGATAGATAGAGAAAGAAAGAGGGTGAGATCGAAAGAAGAAAAACTTGAAAAAAGTATAGCTAGAGATACTTCCATGTTCGCGATCAAATTAAGACGATGAAACCTAAGAAACAACTTGAAATTTCTCTTCTCTTTCTCGAACGATCGTTTAATTATATATCGATTTATATTTATGATACTTGATATATAGCCGTTATCTATTCGCTTATTTAACGGGACCTTCTTGACTGAATTTAAATTAAAATCTTTATCGGTTACGTCTTACTGAAAGAGTAGAAGAGAGATAGATAGATAGATAGATGGAAAGGAGAAAGAGAGAGAAAGAACTGGAAAGATGAAATTTAAAATCTTTCGTTTGTTTAAACTTCCAAGTTCAGTCGAACTTTTCTCTTGAAATAATGTAAAAAGTTTTCTTTTCAACAAGTTATACACTATCGCTAGGGATTTAAGAAAAGGACATAAAAGTATTTATCACAATAATATATAATTAAAAAGTCTTTCGCTATTTATCCTTGTATTCTTTGACACTTTATCATTCTCGTCATTATGACAAAAGCTCTAACTCTTGTTTCATTTCCGCCGGTACAAGTTCGTTAAGGGATTATCCGGAAATTATTACACGTTGGAGAGGACAAGAAAATTAACTATCGTTTTCCCAGAGTAATTCAGAGATTTTCTCTCGAATTTATCCTTGATGGAGGGTCTCGAGAAATTCTACTGAAGTATTGCAACAAATAAGTAGTTTATCATAAAACAGAATATAAATTGTAATTCTTCTAAGTATAGGTATTACGTAGAGAAATGAAATTTTCCGTAATGATTAATTGATCAGAAACAATTAAAAAAGTACGAAATACGTGTTTTCATAGCTTTAGTTCTTGATAAGTAGATCTTCTTGCGTTTGGAACTAGCTTTGATTTTGGTGATTAGGTAATATTTTTATTTAGAGCATTTACGTATAATCGGATAATTTTAATCTCGTTGTATATCAAAGGGCTTCTCATAACATTTCATACTCGTTCCCGTAATTTCATCTTTTTCACGAATATACTCTTACAATATCCTTGAAAAATGATTACTCTTCGTTTATTAAAGAAATGGACTATCTTTTCACAATTTTTATCAGAATTTTTCGACCGTATAAAATACGTGTATGTATATATATTTCTGTGTGTACTTGTGAAAGAGTTGTTTAAAAGAGAAAAATAATCCTTAAAAGCTTAGAACGTGTACGTACCTTAAGGGAGGCCATATCGGACACGGACCGATGAGTTTGAATAGTTTCCAGCTGGTCCAAACACCAATCCAATTCTTCCATCGTTTCCACGGCAAGTTTTATGTAGGGCTCCTCTAAAAAGTTCAAATAGAAAAACCGAAATAATGAAGTTTGTACGTTTCATTGTTAAAATAAAAATGGTCGAATTTACAAAAGAATATTATTCGATCTTATTCGATTCAGTACACACATGTAACGCATGTATGAACGTTTTTATTTTAATACACGTACCGTACAATATGTCCGATTTAAAGAAATATAAACTCTGATAATTAAAAACTAAATGTTAAAAAATATTGCAAAAATTGCTTCGAACTAATGTTGGAAACGTAAAGTTAAGAAAATTTCATTGTCTTCTGTTAATTCATATATCTCTGATTCGCTCAGTAAATATTATTCACATTTAGAATAAATTAAACACCGATTTTGTTAGTGCGAACTGTAAAACATATTTTTGGATTATCGTACGTGCAATCATCCGAAGATTTCCAAAGTTATTTCTCTCATCGAAAAACAAGAAAGAAGAAATTCTATCTCGTTTTTCTTGATTCTTAAACAGAGACTTTGTAAAATATAAATCGGTATTTACCTCCGGGTGCCAGGATCCGTGGCTGTGGCGTACTGCTACCCTGCGCCCCGCTACTCCTTCGTGATCTATGTAAAATACATTTTTTTTTATTCTCTTTTTTTTTTGTAATACTTTCCTATACTCCTCTGTTTTACATTTCTCTTTTTTTCATTCGAACGTTTTCTCTTTTTTAATTTCTTTTTTTTTTTTTTTTCTTTTATAACTTCTTTCTCATCAAGAAAACGTATCAAATAAATGTATCAATTTTCGACGGATGAAAAATATATATATATATATATATGTATACAAAAAAAGAAGGTATACTCACTTGTTGGTCGGAACATTCGTGAGCGACAAGAAATTGTTCCGAACCGCACGAAGAGAAGCGAGTATCTGCGCGAACGGCGTAACGATGAGATCCTCTCCATGACTGTAAAACGAAAAACAAATTCTGATTCTTCTAGTTGTTGAAAAAAATTACATACATATCTATGTCTCGAATGACAACGGATCGCTCGAGAGCGTGATCGTCGATCATCGAAAAATTGTCTATCTACTTCCTTTCGAAAGGATACAAATCTACGAATGGAACACATGCAAGCGTGACCTCGGCCGTATTTTATTCTTTCTTTCTTATTTTCTTTTTATTATTTGTACTGTTATTGTTATTATTATTCGTTTTTCTTTTATTTTTTTTTTTATTATTATCGTAACAAAAGAATTGTGTTTTATGGGATGCAAACGTGCTTCAACGAGTACTTCTCCTTTTCTATACACGTTCTTTCTTTCTTTTCTTTTTTCTTTTTTTCATTCTTGCATTTCTTTCATTCATATAACGCAGTCGATTTAAAAATCGCGACAAGGAGATTTGCATGATGTCACTGTTATCGAATTTTTTTTTTTTTTTAATAATAACAACCGATCGACCTGTCGAATTGCGTCACATCATTTTACATTTCAACATACTTACGAATAAAAAGATGTATTGTTGTGCTCCTTGCATATATATATATGCACACCAATTCATGTATATATACATACGTATATACATATATACATATATATATATATATATATATATATATATATATACACATCAATTCAAGATAAAGATTACACGAAGGCTTAAGTGTCGGCATCTATGGTCGAGAGGAGGAACGATCACGATGAATATAAACATCTCTTTTTCTCGATATAACTCGAAGATATTCCCGCCAAAGCGTTTAAAAGTGGTCCTCGTTTAAGAATGTTTTATAGTAATTCAATATACTTACATCAAAGCGATCATTCTCGCTTTTACGTTTATAAAATTTCGAATAAAATCACACGCTTTAATGTTACATATCGCCGACATGACAAAGGCGATATCCTTTATATTCTCTCCTACATTTAAATTTAACTATTTTCTTTGTCCCCTTTCTCTCTCTTTCTCTCTCTGTTCTTTTTAATTTTTAATTTTTTTTTTTTTTTTTAATTTGCACTTCGATCATCATCCCAATAGCTTTTATTTCAATGACCATCGGAAATCGCACGTAGTTGTATAGATTTTTTGTTCGAGGTAACACATTTAATTATCTAATGGATGCTATTTCCCTTTGCGACTTTTTCATTTCGATGAAAATTTAACAACGATGTACTCGTTAAAATTCAAAACTCTCTTCCCCATTACAATGAGATTTTTAAATTTAAAATATCGATTCGACTCTATCGTAATCAAAACGCAAAGTATCATTCAAAAACAAAAAACATATATACACATATATATACACACACACACACATATGTACGCGTGTTGTGTTAATGTATGTGTATACATACCATCTATTTCGTTTGGAAAGATTGTTGAAATAAACGCTTCGGGATTATAAATTGAAATTGTTGACGAGAAACGCGTGGTTAGCTTCTATTAGCGTAAAATTCAAATTTCATTCATAAATTTAACGTATGTATCTAGAATAGCGAAAATATGTTTTCTATGCTTAAAATGAAACGCAGAAAGTTCGAGTTAAATTTAAACATCAGCATAACAGATTGGCACCTTAAAGGGGAACAGAGAGTCGAATAGATCGCGTTATTATTCTAAACAAGTCGAACTAATCGTCGTCCGTGTAATTTATGCCGGAAAACACAATTTTTCCAGCTAATTTTTTCTCGGTTGCGAATAAATGCGATACGGATGGTATGAAACGATATGGTGTGTGTATTTCATAGGAAACTTTTTTTCAGGAGCAAAAGTTTTCTTTTTACTTTCTTTTTCTTATACATATTTTTATTATCTCTCGTTTTTTCTTTCTTTCTTTCCTTCTCTCTCTCTCTTTTTTTCTTTTTTTCTTTTCTGTTGTACAAACGGATTTCTCTCTATTCCGAGAAAATTCATGAACTCAGAAAAACAAAATGAAAATTATTCGCAATTCAAATAGCGAAATCATAGAAAGACACGTTTCGCGTCTTCTTCCTTTTTTTTTTGTAATATTCTACGTCGCATTTCCTTTTTAATATCCAACAAATCTAATCCGTGTGACCGTAGAAAAGAGAAACTATGACCTCGAGAAAGTCCGACGCGACACTAACGTTGACAAGTTGTTATTCGATTACACTCTCGTGCATAAACAACGTAGGTTGTCCATTCTAAGAACATTACTTCAGTTTTATTGATTATTTATATGATAGAAGCGAAAGAAAGAAACATCGCTATATATATATTTCTATTTCACTATATTTAAATATAACGAAAGAAAGGAAAAGAAAAAGAAAAAAGAAATGAAAAATATACGAACATTATTATACGATATATGTCAATAACGATATATACTCTTTTGAAAATCCTCGTTTATTAATTCCATCAAAGATATCAAACTTTTGTAATGTCCTCTAATTCGTTTTTATAACGAAATTAATTAAATGAATAGCTCTAGAACGTGTCGACGTATTGGAATCCAAAGTTTTCTCACTTTATTTAGATCACAGGAAGATTCTTGAAAGGTCATAGGTCGTGTAATAAACAAAGAGAGAGAGAGAGGGAGAGAGAGAGAGAGAAATTGAAACACGTATTTTATCAACTATCAAATCGTTCCATAGATCATATTAAATCAAATTAAAAAAAAAAAATCGTACCTATCATCGTACGCATAATATTAACGCTGATTAATTAATTAGTTCGTTCTCACTAATTGGTTATGAGTTTGAAATTACCAGCGAATATTGTGTGGTTTTTCCTCTCGTATAGTTTACGTTCATAATTGGCAAGTTTCTCGTCGCGTAAAAAGAGAAGCGTGCGTAGGATGTAATGACTCGACGTGTGAAAAATAGATACATATATGCGTGTGTGTGTGTGTGTGTGTGTGTGTAGGTAAAAAAAAAGACATAAAAAAAAATAAAAAGAAGAGAAAAAATCAATATAGAGATAATAATTGCGACGAAAGTTATACTTTATCTCTTTTTTTTATATCTTTAACGTCGCTTCGGAATGTATTTTAACGAGGATGTTACAGAAGCACAGAGTTTCCGTATTTCTTGCAACTCAAACTCGCGTCAGTCACTATCTAACTTTGTAGAGTCGTTAAAGGAACTATAATACTTACTCGAATATAGTTTCCTTCATTATTAAAGATACATCAAAAAAGAGAGAGAGAGAGAGAAAGAGAGAGAGAAGAGAGAGGTATATAATATTTCCTCTATAATTATATTACATAAATAATTTATACTAAATCGAATAAATCCGAATTTCTCAATTCTTCCTAATAAATACACAAAGAAATATAAAAAAAATAATAACATTCACTTTTTCTATAATTAAATCTATAATTAACAACAAATTCGTCTTTCTCAATTCTTCCTGACAAATTGACGAACAAAATATATATTTATATATATATATATATATATATATATATATATATATATATTATATATAACGATATTGAAAAACGAGTAGGAAAATCTCGACCGAGAGGCCTCTCAGTCGAACGACAAATTGTCTATCTCTCTTTGATCAAGTGAACTGTTCTATCTCCTATGTCCTTCTTACGTCTACTTAAACTGTGACGTCCCATTGAATGCTTTCTTTCATATCCGACACGGTAGCAAGTGGTTGCCGTAATAGTAGTTTCCTCGATCAATATGGCACACCTCTAACTTCTAGGGAGAAATGGAGGGGGGGATATACAGTTGCAAGTATGCATCTATACGAGCGAAAGGGAGAGAGAGAGAGAGAGAGAGAGAGAGAGAGAGAGAGAGAGAGAGAGAGAGAGAGAGAGAGAGAGAGAGAGAGAGAGAGAGAGCTAGCAGTCCCAACTAGGTCACCTCGTAAACTAAAGGCCAAGCTCGAACAAAATGTATAAGCTTCTCGTACATAGCAACTCTCTCTCTCTCTCTCTCTTTCTATCTATCTATCTCTATCTATTTCTATCTCTATCTCTTTTTCTCTTTATAAGTTCATCTATCAATCTACTCTTTACTCTTTTTCTTTCATCTTTGCTTCCTCATTTTCTTTTTCCTACATAGATCAAAAGTGATCATAAATTTTTTCCTCTTCTTCCGTTAATCGTTACTCTTTTATTCAACATCTTCCTGAATTTCGGATATCTCGTTGAAAGGTTTGCTCTTACCGCGTAATATGATTTTATATAAAGAAAGAAAACAGAGAGAGAGAAAGAGAGAGAGAGAGAGAAAATATAAAGAATATGTCTTCCTTTCAAGGTAAAAATTGGAGCGAATTAAATGAGCTCAAATGACGTTAAACGATTCGTTCGCTATTCCGCTCGACTTGACATTCGACTTAACTCTTCGCGCTTACTTGAATCACGAATTTTAATGAATTTTCAATATTCCTTTCGATCATTCGAATCCCTTCGCATGTTTCACACAAAATTCATATCTTTAAACAGTTTTCTATCAATTTTCTACCTCGATTATATGTACTCTTTGAATACCTAATCGATTTTAAACCCGATCGATTTTATTTCTTGCTATCGAGGCTATCGTAACTTGTTATCGACAAAAAGTGAATCTATGAAGAAAAAAAGAAGGAAAGAAAAAATAAAGAATAACAACAAAAAAAAAAAATAGGAGAAAAAAAGAAAAACACGTATAAATAATTTGATATAGAATCAGTATTTTTCCTACCAGCAAAAAATTGTAGCGATCGAGGGAGTGATATAGAAAAAAAAGAAATACAAGAAAAAAAAAAGAAAACGTGAAATGCAAGCAGACGAGCAGAGATAACAAATTGCTCGCTACGACATTTGATCGGATATCCTTCTTTAATGATTATAAAAGAAAAGGATGAAAACTTGCAAGTCGTAGAAAGAAGTTTCTATTTATTCGAACGAGATACAGAAACAGAAAGAGAGAGAGAGAGAGAGAGAGAGAGAGAGAAAGAGAGATAGAAAGGATTACGTGACGCCGTGAATATTCAGTTCTATATTTGAAAAAGAAGTATCAAGAAAGAAGATATCGATATTTCGACCACGTTTATACTCGATTTCCTTTAAGCTCCTTTTAAATTCCCACGTAGTAGAAAATTGCATACTCCGAAGAAAGTTCGACACTTTGGCCGCCAAGCGAGCATGAATCTTTCATAGCTGGACCAGTTATACTGTCGAATTTTGCTAGATCAAGAATGAAAAATAAATTCCTGATAAGAACGATTGTCTTGTCCTATCGACAAGATAAATAAGGAATACTTCGTTCGTAAGGTTACATACGTATCTTGAAATACTTGTTTATCGAGAAGATAAAAATAAAAAAAAGGAAAAGAACGACGGGTATAAAAATCTCAAATATCTCAATATTTTCCATGGAAATGGAAAAATCTTGATACGAACGATATCTATGAGATCGGAAAATTCGGAAACGCTTATTTTCGTGGGTATATCGATATGAAAGTGGTGAAAATCAGAAACGCGTATTTTCATGCCTATATAAACCTAAAGATAAAAATAATAACTTATCAATTTTATTAGAAACGTATAAATAATTCTAACTTATATCAAAGCTTTTGATTCGCCTAAAGAAACGATCGCAATTAAAGTCGCGAACAATGAATTACCTTAACGAACGTTAATACCTTGAAATTTAGGAAACAGTATTAAAGCTTCGCTCGAAGAACAAATGGTTAAAACTACAAAATGTCGTTACGGGCTATAGCTATAATAATTTTTCGATATACGCGCTTTAACGTTCAATTTTTCTTCATTCTCTTCAAAAAAAGAAAAAAAAAAAAAGAGAGAGGAAAAAAAGAGAAAAGCTTTCGCTTATTCGTCTGCGATTCTGAATATACGTATAGATATATAGGAATATATAGCTACTAGTATCCATCTATCTACCTATACCTACCTACCTATCTATCTATCTATCTATCTATCTGTCTGTCTATCTATCTATTTATCCTTTCGTCGAGTTCTGCTCTCATTAGTTTCCATTCATCGTTGATCTAATGCCCAGCGATCTTGTTTATTCTCGTTCGAGAACCAAGCAGCACACACATCGAACGACTCGTTTAACATCCTAGGGCTTTTAGAAAAGGTAACGCCAACATAATTCGTTTCGTAAGCGAAAAGCACGGTACCAACACCTGGCTATACTCCAAAAGGAATGATCGAGAAAGAGAGAAAGCAAGAGAGAGCAAGAGAGAGCAAGAGAGAGAGAGAGAGAGAGAGAGAGAGAGAGAGAGAGAATGATCTATTACGTGGATTTGTCCACGTCGTTTAGCTTATCGCAAAAAATCGCGTTCGACGTTTCGCTCGACGAAGCAACGCTAACGAACGGTTAAGTATCTACGATTTGGCGAGGATTTTCCTCGAAAGTTCTGCTCCTGAAATAATGCCACAAAATACATGCTTTACCAAGTTCCTGCCAGAACTACAGAATCGAGAAAACATGTTTCGAGTAGACCTTGAGATTCAATAGAGCAAAAACGGTACACGGTGATTAAATCACGCCAAAATTTAATTTTAAATAATAAGAGACTGCAAGTGCGCAAATTGAATCTGACATAGGCCGATCAAAAATAGTTAAGTGAATTTATATATACATATATATACACACACGATAGGTCAAACAACACTGATTATCTTACCTATGTATTCTTATAACAACCCGATGATACATCCCTTTAATTTATTAAATCAATCAAACCCTAATACTAGATATTATATTATATTTCGGACAGTTCTGTAATTTCGTTTTCATTTCAACCAATATCAAAGAAAATGAAGAATAAGAAAAATAAATGAAAGAAAAAAAAGAGAGAGAGAGAGAGAGAAAAAAAAGGAAAAAGAAAACAACAAGAGGAAAAAAAAGGTCAATCGATTAAATTCGAGCGTTGTTTTTAACGACTTACAAGTCCCTTTTGGAGGGCGTCTCGAAACACTGTTCCCAAAATAGTGCTCTCCTTTGCGGTCGAACTCTAAGGGCCGAGGTCGACAAGGTCCTCGGTAGGCCACCGCCAGCTACGCCACCAACTGCGATTCCCGCCCCCAAGGATGGCGAACTCATGCCACCCCCACATCTTTTCAAGCCTCCCGTAGTAGCTGAGAAGTCGATCAGGCCGCCACTTGAACCGGACATCTTTAGGCCGAAACTTATTGAACTTATTTCCTCTGTCTATTCTATCTCCTCCTCTTCTTCCTCTTCCTCCTCTTCTTCTTCTTCTTCGTTGAAACAAAATTTTCTTTATGTCTCAGCTCTTCCATTACCAACGATCAACGAGCAACATCCTTCGTTTCCTCTTTTCCTCTTCTTCTTTCATTTTTCTTTCTCTATTAATTTTCCTTTATTCAATAATGATTTTTCCTTTCGATGATCATACTATCGATCTTTCTTTTCCATCTTTTTCTTTTTTCGTTGTTGTTATTTTAATAAGAGAGAAAAAAGAGAACGGTACATATAATCGATAGGGATTATAGGTGAAGGTTTTTCCTATCGATCGGCACTTTCCCGATTAAAGAGAGAATTCTTCTTTTTCTTTCTTCTTTCTCTGCGTACGCGTCTATTGTATTTTCCGTCAATCTTATGAATACATATATACATATACATATATATATGTTTGTGTGTGCATGCGTGTGTATTTTATCCTTTATTAACGACGATCACGATGATCACGACGGTTCCTCGAAAGTTTTCACTTTTCGTTAAACACTACAAATTCGTTCTTATGAAAAAGAGAAAAAGAAAAAAAAAATACAAAAATAATAAAACAAACAAAAAAAAAAGATAAACGATGTAAAGGAATAAAAGGGAAAAAGCGAGCTTGTTTCTACAATGATTATGGTCGGGTTTACGTTCATCGTTTTATTCCGACTCGTCGAGTTGAATTTCTCTCGAGTAACGAAATGCACAGACGTGGTTCCCATGTAGCACGACGATGCGGTTTACGTACAAGGCTGCCCTATTGGATAATACTAGCTTGTCCTTTGAATCAGGAGACGAACGAAGCGAACGTTTGCTCGTTCCGCCGTCGTAATCGTCTGATGCGAAGATCGCAATCACGATAGATCGTGACGATTAGAAAGAAGCGTGGGTGCGAAGGAAATGACTACGAACGATGAGATATCTTTATGAGAAAGAACGTAAATGCGATGCGAAGCTGTTGTTGAACGAGTGATTATGATATGTCTATACCGATCGAATATCTTTAACGTTTGTGTATGTGTATGTATGAATATACGTCTATATACGTGCAATCGATTTTGATAATTATTGTATGAAAATTCCTTATTCATCTTATTCTTCGTATCTCGCATAACAAATCCGAGAATATGTCGTAAGAATCGACATTGAAAATACATCGGGAAATGAGAAACGACGTAGCGTAATTTTCTCGTGATCTCATTCCCTCTCTCATGTGTCGCATACCACTCTAAACTGGGACAAGTACCAACTTATCCAAATGAAACTAATTAGGCTGGTCCCCGGGATACTGCTCGGGTTGGCTCGACGATCTCTTCATCTTAAAATTTAAACGCAATGGCAATGATAAAATTGGACTTCTTGCTTCCGCGTTCCGTGTTCCGAGGCACGTAGACGAGACAAAGATAAATGGATAGACAAATGAAAGATTTCAGAAGGAAAACACAAAAAGGAAAGTCCTACGTCTAGCAATTTGCTTTTCTTGCATTTACGATTTGTTTCTTGCAAGTATCGATTCCTATGAAACTAACGTCGAGTCCTCAAGCTCATTCGTTCTAAAACGATGTATTGAAAGAGCTTAACGAGTAAATTTAATTCAAGGATTAGATATTAACGACAGGAAGAAGCTTATTACTCTCTTCTAAGGATTAAGTGTCATTGAGAGATAGATCACGTTCTTTATTTAATTGCTAAGGCTTTCAAATGAAGAACTCCTTATTTAACCAATAGGGTTACGCGAAGACTCCAGAAGCTTGTTTCCTTTTAAAGCTTCGTGATAAAAAATACATCAAGCGAGGCTTTCTCACGAGTCTTCCATAGAGCTTTCAAAGAAAACTAAAAAAGCTTCCAATTGCGAAGGTCGTTCTTTTGATAAGAGTAATGCGATCGTTAATGACCAACGAAACTTTTTGTTGTGTGCGAACATTCTTTTCTCGGAAACTCCATTCTATCGTTTCTCTATTGAAAAAGAGATGGAAGGACAAATGTAAAAATAATATATAAAAAGAACTATACATATAACGTGTAAATAGCTAATCGAGAAGAAAAACAGAGAGAGAGAAAAAGAGAAACGGAAAAACAAATGATTTTATCGGAAATATAAATCTTGTAAATTTCGATCAAGATCGTTCGATCGTACCAATTCGAGTAAAGTAGTAATTGACACGAAAATGCATTTCTACGTGACACTGAAATAGTCCAAACGCAACGAGTTATCCTCGGCGATAAATTTAGAAACGTTCGAGTATATCGCGCTCGTTATATCGATTTCGATTCTATATTGGACCTAAATCACGTTGTACGTTGTAAAAAGACGGAAAGAGGAGACAGAGAGATAGACATAGAAAGTGATAAAGTCAGCTTTAACGTAAAAACGACGGTTCCTTTTGAAGATTTCCATGGTATATGTTTGTACCTAACGTTCCTACGTGACAAAGTTTTCCTCTAAGGATTTGAAGACGTGAATGAGGATACAAGGAAAAAAAAACGAGAGAAAAAACGAAGAGAGATAGAGAGAGAGAGAGAGAGAGATAAAAGTAGTAAATGTCACTGGTAAAAAATTTCGAAACATCTAATAATAAAGTAAATGTCTACGTGCGTTCGGCGTCGATCAAAGTTCGTTCTCCGATTTAACGATTCTAATGATTTTTTCGATATCGTAAGCAGAACTTTAAATCCAAAAGCAAGCGAAAAGTTTCCATTTCGAAGTGAAAATGTCGCGTCGGCTGATATCGGACTAATACTACTTCTATCTATCTCTCTCTCTCTCTCTCTCTCTCTCTCTTTCTCTCTCACATATAGGTATTACCGGCTTTTTCTTTTATTACCTTTGACCCAGCTTTGTAAGCTTCGATATATTGCGCGCACGAAATTATTCGATCGATTTGAGACTCCAAGCTAAATCTCTTTTCGCAAAGCACTCTGTGCTCCATGTAAAAGGAAAAGAGGAAAAAGACGGAGACAGATAGAGCGAGAAAGATCGTAAAACCTTTTTAATACGTTATCACAAACAAAAAATCCGTAGAGTGTTTTGTAAAATTAAAGAAAAAATTCCATTGGAAATAAATACTAATTATAAGATTATATATATATATCGTTATTATCGATTTACTTGTTCTTTGTTCTGATCACTTGTCACGCGTGGAATGAAATATGTCCGTAACAGAATATGTTTGTTAACTCATTTCTGTTAGACGGCGAAAGAGATTAAAAAAAAAAAAAGAGAGAAAATTAAATAAATAAATAAATAAATAAATAAATAAATAAAAGTGTGTACTATGGTATTTTATGTGTTTGAATACATTTATCGCGTGACATAACTTTGTACGAAGAAAAGTTCAGGAAATGAAACGAGTTTAGATCGAACACGTTACATAATAATAGTGATCGAAATATTTTCATTGTATTTCGGTAGTATGGAAACGAATTCAGGTGAGATAAGAATTGAACGTGTGAACGGAGAAAGGGAATAAAGAAAATGAAATATTTCGTTCTTTCCGTACTTTGAACTCAAGAACCACGAGAACGCTATTTTTATGACGTCCTTCACGAAGAAAATCGCAGTCTGTCCGAGAAAAAGAGAGAGAGAGAGAGAGAGAAAGGGAGGGAGAGAGAGAGAGAGAGAGAGAGAGAGAGAGAGAGAGAGAGAGAGACAGACAGACAGACAGAGAAAGAAAGAAAAAAATAAAATGGTAGAAGAATTGCAACACAAGTAGAATTTTTTTTTTATCTATGATAAATGCTATATGAGATAACATCTCTCTCTCTCTCTCTCTCTCTCTGTCTCTCTCTTTTTCTCTCTCATTAATTAGTTCCTCAAGGAAAACAAGCAAGCAAAAAAGATGTCATTTAAAAATATATGCGTGTATAGTTTCCATTGACATGAATGTATGTGTATACTTATAACAAGTGATTGATAACGTGATCTCGTTAATATCGTCTTGTTATTTTTTTTCTTCTTTTATTTTTCCTTTTTTTCTTCTTTTCCTTTCTTTAACAAAATGCAAAACATAGATGTACCGTCAATTTCGCGTTGTTAACACGATATTGCATTCACGGATACGATACATACACGGACACGTATAAAAATATATGACATCGAATCATATTTTTCTCATATACGAATAGAATAGTACGAAATAGATGGAATCTCTTCTATTATTATTGACTGTCGGTATAGGCACGCAATGTGAAAATTATTTCTGGTTAAAAATATAACGCGATAGGTTCCCTTCATTTCTCGAATAACTAAGAAGACAAGAAAAGCAAGTGGGAATTAAACTCGCTGTGTGAACGGGGAAAGGAAGAAAATCGATTATGGGAAGAATTTATTTAACACGATGAGATGGGAGAAAAAGAATTAAAAGAAAAAACAAAACAGAAAGAGAAAGAAAAAGACGGATGATACTTTTACGAGTGAGAAAATTGTACTCCGTAAGTAAACTGGATACTCGATCGACCTTTTATGGTTCTGTCTAGGGTTTGTGACGTTAGAAGATGACGTAAACCGCGAAGAATTTCTCTCGGTTATATTTCGCGAAAGAAATCACTGTCTCTCTCGTTTTATTTCAGATTTCTTATTCTCCGATTTCTCTTCACAAGAATTAATAAAAAAATCAATGAAATCTTTAAGAACATCATCGATAAATGAGATCAACAAATTTCATCCTTCTACTTACCGATAACACGTTAGATCAGTGATCGAATACGATAAGAAAAAAAAAAGAAAAGAAAAAAGAAAAAGGTATAGAAAAGAAAAAAAGGAGAAAACAAAATTAAAACAAGAGAAGAGAAAAATACTGAAAATACGAGCATTCCTTCCTCTTTTCTTTTTTTTCTGAACTATAATTCGAAACTGTGCTTGTGTTATGTAAACCAACCTATGTTTAGCTCTACGATTCGTATGAAAGTTTTCATGTCGACCACCTAAGCTTCGAAAGAAGCTCGAGCAGTGTAGACTAAGCTAAATTTGTATGCTTTATTTCTTTCATCATCGATTTACAAAGTCAGTCATAATAATGAAAGTTTGGCAATCGAACTCTTATTTTTTTCATTTTCTCGTGAAAGATGTAAAGTAAGAAATATACGATCGCTCATTTCGAGGGTCATAAACGAGTTTACACGAGAGCATCATCGTCGATAAGATGTCACTAACGTCATCGATAAGGAAATCCGATTGCGAGTTAAAGTCCTCGTGGTGTAACGGGTTCATCGATAAGGAAGTCGTATCTATGAAAGGAGACCTCGACACGAAATAAAGATATATAAGTACGTATGTGTGTGTAACAAAAAAATAATCACGAAATAACGTAGAAAGTTTGTTTCTCTGTGACGAAATTTCTACGAGAATCTCTTTAAACGGATGCTTCAATTTCGAGGAAGAATAATCAGGAAAATACGAATGCGAGAAGTATTTCGAATTTTACACGGTATAATCGATTTCTGTTGATTATAATGGAATCTCTAAAATCTCTATATTACGAATACCGAGCATCGTTTTATTACTTTAATTTTATTATATCCTTACGATATTATAACAATAACAACGATGTATTTATCGTATATACGTAGCTCGTTTTTATCGTATATACTTATATATACATGACGTATATACACACACACACATCACATACGTATTATACGTGTCAGTATGTGTATGTGTGTGTGTGTGTGTGTGTGTATATATATAAAAATATAACCGTTCTTCAAAACAAACGATTTCTAGAATGGACTTTCGTTAGCAAGAAGATAAAAAAGCGAAACGTAATACCAACGACAGCCTTCGAAACGAAATGTTCCTGTTATCGAATTGCCTCTATCCCATTCTCCCTTATCGATAAAACTTCAGTCTCCTATCTGATTGCCAGCCTTTTCCCTAAAGGGGAATTAACCCTTCAATTCGTCGAATGAAAAAAATAAAAACGAGCGAAATCTCGTGTGAAACAAAAAGAAATGTTAAGGAACATACCAGATGAATAAACGAATTAAAGGAAAACCATTGCGTTTCTATTTTAATTACACGAGAAGAAACCATCATAGTTTATTATTGGAAAGGGTGGTGGGAAGGAGAAAGGGGGAAGAAAAGGGAGGAAAAGGGGACTTTATCATCAAACTCAATATTCAACTAGTCAATCCGTTTAAAGTGAATCGAAGTGAACAATTTTGCTTCGTTATAGACAAGTCCCTCCATCGATTTTACTAATCCCTTCGACAAAAGATACCACGTTGTTCCTCATTTGCCATAGTGTTTAGCCTGTCAATATAACAGAACCGTAGTAAAGTCGTTCGAGCAACCGGTTTTCCCATCGATGGAAACTGTCCGTCGGAAAATCAAACTAACGTAAACTGACAAAAGTTAGTCGATATTCCATGCTTAAGGGGAAAACTTCCTACTAGCTTTTCCTAACAGAAAGTTCGTCATTTCACGTAATTCAGTTGATTAACGAGTACGTATTTAAATACCGTTAGACGGAAGGAAGAAAAGAAAGAAAGAAGAAAGAAAGAAAGAAAGAAAAAAAGTAGCAACTTCTTTCATTACATCTACAACGGTAATTCATAAAATCGTCCTCGATATGGAACGAACAGGAACGATAGTACTTATCACGAATCACGAGAGCCCCTTGAGAGTCCAGATAAAATCTTATTGAATCGAACGAGTAATAATAAGCGAATGGTAATAAATAATATTGAAAATTTTTAACGACGAATCGTCTTTAGGACTCTTTTTTTTTATGTACATCTTTTACGCACACATTTATAAATTTAGAAGCAGTAGACACGCGAGCGTGCAAGCATATACACGTAAGTATGCACGCACGCACACACACACACACACACACACACGCGCATATACACGGATGAACAGATAGAAGGAAGATGCTTTCAACAGCGTCGTCAATGAATCTGAATTCCTTCTAAAATTCTTTAATCAACAAACTCGTTTTCAAATATATGTATGTTTATGTGTGTGTGTGTCTTTCTCTGTATGTGTGTATGTGTCTATATACATATATATATATATCCACAAGTAGAAAAGCTACGAGCAGGAAGGCACGACCCGATTGTCGATCGACGCGCGATAAGCCTAAGTTCACCGACCGACTGTGATCGAGTGGGGGAGAGAGTGACAGAGAGAGAGAGAGAGAGAAAGAAAGAGAAAGAAAGAGAGAGAGAGAAAGAGAGAAGATATAGAAGAGAAAGAGAGAGAGAGAGAGAGAGAGAAAAGAAGAAGTATGAGTATATGTATGTGTCGACGTATATCACGACGTGATAGTGAGAGTTTTGATCAGTGGATGACGCAAACAAATATAGTTTCTTCGGGGTGGAGAAAATGCTGAAGAATGAAAGAAAGAAAGAGAGAGAGAGAAAGAGAATGAGACACGATAAAACGTACGTATATAAGATGAGCGTTGTCAAACACCTCGTGTTTGCCGCGATGTCGAATACTGGCCGGGGTGTTCTGGTTTCGCAGAGATTTCTCGTGGGGGTAGGGACGACAAAGAGAAGGGGGAGTAGGATGTGGGTTCACGATTTGCGCGGGAAGCATGCGCGTTGTAACCGCGCATCGTCTCCCCTTCTCTCTCTCTCTCTCTCTCTCTCTCTCTCTCACTCTACTCACTCGCTGTCCTTTCTGCATGATCATCAGCAGTCGTCCCCTTCTCTTCATGTCTCTATCTCTATCTCAGTCTCTCTCTCTCTCTCTATCTATCTCCCCCACCCCTCTCTCTCTCTCTCTCTCTCTCTCTCTCTCTCTCTCTCTCTTTCTCCCTCTTTCCATTACTCGTCATTAAGAGGGAAAAAGAAAACGAAGAAAGAGACTCTAACCACTAACGCATCGGAAAATCGGCTACTACGTTCCAACCTCGACTGACCGAAATTATTCATTTCCTATGGGCGACCAATCAAACACGTTTATTCGCGACACGTAACACATGTTCCTACGTTGTCACATGATCAAAGCAAAGTTCATTGATGCAACTGGCGAATCTAATGAAACGGAAACGTAATGGGAACGCGTTTGCATCATCTTCTTGATGACGTTAAAACATACCCGTAAATTCAAAAGGGAATTATGAAAACAAAGTGGATTGCTGTTTCTTTTCTTTTTTTTCTTTTTTCTATTTCTCGTTCCCGATGTTACGAATTCAACGATACTCGACCAAAAGAAAACGTTACTTTTCCGACGGGATTTTTTCTTTCTTTTTCTTCTTTTCCTTTTCCTTTTTTTTTTTTTCATTTTTATCACGGATCAACGAAGCCCCACGGAAATCCCAAAGAATCTTAAGTTATAGCTCATGAAAGAAACATCGAGACGTGTTACCATCGTTTCAATCGTGCGACGATTTTTCTTTCTTCCTTTTTTTTTCTCTTTTTCTTCTTTGAAACGATCGCCTTTGCAAGTCATCGTCTTAGCAAACCGACCGTAATTTCCTCTCTAACAAAAAATTCATGAGCCAGTTTACACGAATACGATGCATTAACCACGTCGAAAACGTTAAAATGTCCCAACTAATCGACCACGTTCATTTTTGTTATTCGCTCGCATTTTATTATCCACTCCTTTTTTAATCGTGAAAAATAAAATAGTAAGTAGATATTATTCGTGTCTTTCAAAAATTAGTAAAAGGAAGAAAGGAAAGAGAAAGAAAAAAGAAAATAGAAATGCAGATGAAGAGAGAGGAAGAAAAATAGAGGAAAGAGAGAGAGAAAGAGAGAGAGAGAGAGAGAGTACTATTATTCATGCTTGAAAAAGTTACCGCTAAAAGTATTATACGAATTTCTCAAACTTTCTTCCAACAAAAAAATTTGGACAAATTTCATTCGAATTTTCGTACGAAATTATGGATATCAATTATTCTAATCGATTCGGGCTTTTCTCATTGCTTTGGAAGAAGAGAACTCTCGTCAAACTTATCTTAACTTCTCATTTTATAATCGATTTTCACGAACTAGTGATAAGAAATTTCAATAACGATAGAAATATAAGAGTTTTAATTTATCTATCACGATCACGATTTCGTTACGTAAAGAAGAAAAACGTGCGAACCTATTTCTCTTTGTTTTTTCTATTAATACCATTCGATCGTTTTCCCTCGGTTACGTGTTTATTTCTCCAGAGCAGATATTAAATGAACAAAGATTGCGTTTGTAAGTTACTATGACACTATCGTGTGTAATAATATCGGTGTATCGTGTCAGTAATATCGTGACTCTGACATTGTAATGAAACGAACAAACGTTTTATTAATTCTACTGCATAACTAAAATGAGAATTCACATACAATGAAAGAAAGAGCGTGGTTAACAGAGAAATCGGTAGCACGAGCCAAGTTATCAAGTTTCTTATGTAAACACACTGTACACATGTAAGTTTCTCATCGATTAGATAAATACATATCATCGCGATCGTACGCATCGTGTAATGAAAAAACTTTAGTCCTTAAAAATCGAACGACCTTGTAATGTTTTATAGATGTACGTAGATACTTATATTTCTTAATAAACCTCTCGAAGCATCGTTCATTAAAAATATGCGTCTCCGTGTCCGTAGGAGAACGAACTTAAGTAATAAAAGGTCAACTTTAACGATGTTCCATGATAGAAGAGTCTGCTTGATTAGGTCATCCTGGCTACGTTAATGACTCCTAATGCTTTAACAGCTTTTCATATTCTCGATCGTTCGTACGATCGTCACGTAGAACGGTATGCGCATAATATTGTACATATTACGAGTTTTACGTAAGACATTGAAAAGCAAGAATTATTTTCCAATTGAATTTTTGTAGGGAATTAAAAGAAACGTAAGAAAATCGCGATAATATATCGCGATAAAGTTTATTAATCTTAATTATTAATCGTCGATGATAAATGAGAGACGTCGTAAAATTCGAACGTTATTCAAATCGATCAAAAACTTTATTCTACCTACGAAGAACGTTGTTCTCTTTATTAATGATAAGAAGAGAAAGGCAAAGAAGGAGAAAAAGAGAAAGAGAGAATGATAGATAGAGACATATCGCACTTTAGGAAAATGGATCGATTCGAAATTAGCTACTTATGAGATATATTCGCCGAGTTAAGATCGCTGACGTCACGTTGCAAGTACCATTTGCTTTGTGGTAGTTTACGGGCTTGTGACTGATCGCAAAAAATACCAACAGGCCAGTAAACTCGGTGTCGTGTAAAATCCTTGCGGGAATTACGGCCACTCGCCGAAGTTAATTTCGATGGGCTGCTTTTCTTTTCTTTCTCATTTTTTTTTTTTTCTTTCTTTTTTATACCTCATTTTACGAGTTATAAAAGTACGTACCTACTATCTTAGAAGAAACGCAGTAGCATAGCAAACTCGTCGTCAATTATTTAACGCGAAGATGAAATCGCAAATGACGCAAGACGTACCATACGTATTACAATACGTATTTACTTATGGTCCTTCGTCATTCGGCTGACTATATAACGAGTCGTATCACTGCATTCGTTTCGTCTAACTCAATTCGAAGCTGATGCAATGATATATTTGTTTTCTCTTCTTTCTCTCTCTCTTTTTTTTTTTTTTTTTTTTTTTTTTTAATAAGAAAACTAGTTTTCTATGTAATATTTATGTACGATCGAGATATATGAAAATGTTATTTAAATATATGACTTTGAGAACCGAAGAAAACTTTTTATTAATTATTTTCTAATCGAACGGAGACTGTGAGAACAAAATGTTTAGAATGCTGCTCGCGTGACGATCGAAAATCATACAACATGTGTACACACACACACGCACACACACACACACATTTGTAGATACGTGGATTTGTTACATCGCAGTGTTGACATGTGAACGCTGCAATTAAGAGGATTGAGCGTTAATTGAGCAAATCGTTGTTTGCGTAGCTCGTTCTTTTAATACTCATTTACGTATCTAGACTTAGGCGATAAAAAAGTCAAGTAATGAAACATTCTCTCTCTCTCTCTCTCTCTATATATATATATATATATATATATATAACATGTACATATATATATAACATATATATACATACGCACACATATATTTTTTTTCTTTCTCTCACTTTATAGTCTCCAAAGTTTCGAAGCTATCGACGGCGATGTTTCGTCGAACGCATATTCGATTCACTTGGTAGAACGTGCCCGATAATCCTCTCAACGACAGATGGAGAGAGGAGAAGCATATAAAACGTATATAACAGAGAGCCCTATGAGAATCCCTCATCGGCTGCTTGTTTGCTCCACTTTAGATAAAAATATTTACGTGCCATGCACTTTCGTTCTTACGCTACTACAACGATACTTACACTTCTCCTCCTCTCAATAGAAAAAAAAAAAAAAAAAAAAAATAGATAGACGAAATAGTAATAGAATCGCGTACGCAACTTCCCGATCGTACGAAATCATCGTTCTATTTTTAATAACGATCGATCATTAATCATAATTTTTTCTAAAGCATATACCATAACGTATACGTAATGTGTATACATACATACGTATATAATTTTCATATTTTCTATGCAAATACGTTATTATTAATCATCGGTTATTATTCTTTGGTGTATCTTTTAAAAAGAGTTCGTTCCATTTGGAATTCTTAATTAAATGTAAAATGATGTGACGCACCTTAAAGAACCTTCTTCTCCTTGTATATTTTTCCCTTCGTTATTTCTAATGGCAAAAGCAGGACATCTAAATTACGTAAGTAGCCGGACTTACCTGTACTGATCGGTAAATATCCTGAAAATAAGAATTTGCATTTATTTTACAACGTTCCACTATTTGTCCGACATGCTTGTAAAAATATACGCACACACCTTTCCTTCTATGAATTTTTTCATTTTTATGCATTACTGCGTACAAGCCAATGACATTCCAATGGACGCGATAATGGAATACGTTCTTTTTTTTTTTTTATATATATATAAAGACGAAAAAGCTCGTACATCTTGTGAAAAAAAGAATTATAAAAAAAAAAAAAAGAAAAAAAACAAGGAAAAAGAAAATTAGCCTTGAATTACTTTCCCGATAATTAGCGAAGCGTTCGAAACTCCTTGTTTTCAATTTTATTCCATTTACGATATATCGGATTTTATTAATTCGTGCGACAGCACCAGAGTCTCGAACCTAATTACTTATTAATATCTATCTAATCTCTAATCAACGATACTACTTAATCATTTGCCAATTCGATAGCTCAGTATACTATTGCAAGCATCATAAATATGTTAGTTAATAAAATATTAATAAAATTGATTATATCTAGTCTATGTATTAAAAAAAAAAGCGGTGTCGCAGTGTTAAAATAGATTAGGTATTGGTTCGTGTGCATTTTTGCTACTGTACAAGGTACTCTTGGGATTAATAAATAGAGAAGTAAAAAATGTGAATATGTGAATAGTGAAAATAGAGTGATGCGCTTACAAGCAGAAAAAAGAAGGAAAAAGACAAAACAGAGAGAGAGAGAGAGAGAGAGAGAGAGAGAGAGAGAGAGAGAGAGAGAGAGAGAGAGAGAGAGAAAAGAAGAAAAGAGAAGAAGGAAAAAAAAAATTCTCATTGCCATAGTTCTTCATGACCTTTTCTTTTTACCATCAGTTTCAATTAAAATGAATTCTGTATTTTGTACAAAGCTCAAAATGAAAAGTTCACAGTGAATCATAGTGTGGGAGTAAAGGGTACAAGTTAATTGTCGGTCGAACTCTGGCAAAAATCAAATTTCACGTTTTCACAAAAATTCTCGCATGCATGTTTAAAATTTATATATGGAGAGGAGAGAGATGAGCCTGGAATTTTAGTGTTAGAAAGAAAAACAATGTGAAACAATGTTTCTCTCATTTACAAAGACCGATTATTGTGGCGGGGGGTGTTAATCAGATTTGTGAAGTGTATTGTCTAAATGTAAAGAAAACAAATGAAATAGGAGAATAAATAATAGGATCGATTACATACGCTCGCTCGACAGGAAGCTCTGTCTCTTTGAACCTGCAACCCAAGGATCACATAGATGATATTTTTTTTTTTTTTACACCCCGCACCGATTATTGATAATTTGTAATGAGCGAAAATTTACAAAGACAAAAAAGGAAAAAAAAAATCATTCATATTTAAAAACTCATGACACAATCATTGATATCACGTTAAAGAAAATGTACGAACTAACGAAACGTTAATAGTCTTTAATCTTTGTAAGATTAAAAATTATCGCTAATATTAAATTCATTGGTTCTACGTAGAAAATTTACAAACAACATTATTTTGTAAAAATTTTCTTTGTATATAGTTGAATCTTAATCGAAAAACTTATCGTCGTGTATGTAAATTTTTTACGTAGAAACGAGCCAAGAAAGATGAATGACAAACGTATGATCAATGAAAACGAATGTAAAATATATCGTAAGCATCACCGTCACCAAAGCTACAAATATACTTTTTAAGCTACACACTTATGGCTGTTTTCATACAGCTCTCGTTACATATGACGAAGAAAAACGAAAAGAAAAAGAAAAAAAAAAAAAGAAAAAAAAACAGAAAAATAATCTTACGTGTTCTGAAGCTCGAAACGGCCTTCGAGCATCTTTCGAAATATCGAAATGATGTATCTACATTCTTTGGCGTGAGCAATCGTAGCTGCGTGCGAATTTTTATACGAAACATCAACGAAGGGATTATTATCACGTGATTTAAATGGCCTCGTTTATCGATTATGTTAAAGGAACAAATGTAAACAAATCAATGACGAAGGTTCCTTCTTCTAGTTCCTCGATAAAATCGAGTCCCACAAATCTTTTCTAGTTACCTACATTATCAATGGCAAAATCTATTTCCACGACTACAGAAACCTGCTATACCAACGATCAATAATCCCGTCGTTGCACGTAGAAACTAAAGTGCATCGGACGATATTGCAGATTCCTTTTTTTGAAAAGAAAGATGCACGAGGTTCGTTCGATCGACGTTTTCGAAAATCGAATTAAAATCATGAGAAATATTAAATTACTTTGAAATGATTATTATTACAAGGACGACGATAAAATTATCGATCTTCGTCGATTCTTAAACGATTCTATATCGAACATAATAATCTCTTCGTTAATTTACCTCGATCCTCGATTACCTCATTAGATTTTCTTAGATATGTGTCCGAGAAAAAAGAAATGAAAAAGAAAAAAAAAAAACAATTACAAGCTTCTTACCTTTCACTGGCAATGGAACTGTTTCGAGACATCGACTTCGGTGACATCTCAAAATCGCTGTCACTCCGATAAAGAAAACTCTCCCTTCTTTGTGGTAGCGTTTGGAGGACCAAGCCTGCGCTTGGCGAGGCTCCTCCACCACCACCAGCACCACCGTCCAACGTCGAAGCTCCATTTTCAACGTCGAAACTGTAATAATATAAACAAAATTCAAGGTCAGTAATCTGTTCGATATCGCAAAGAAGACAAAAAAAACAATCACAATTAAAACACGTGTCACGATTTTGTTTATAAAATAATCTTTCTTTTATATACCAGAACGATCCCAACTGTGTAATATATACACACTGTGTAATATACATACACATGAACACACTTGTGTTTACTAAAAAATATATTAAAACATCAGCTATGTACATTAATGAATATATTGTTGTATCGTATATCACGCGTACGAAAATCTTTTTCATCTTATTTTAGATACAAGTTCGGCTCTATCATCGAATAGAGAGACAAACGTTCTATTCACAAGATATTTTTCAATGATAACAACGACTGCTCTCCGTTGGGGTCTTCGACCATATACGCAACTACACTCATCTTTTTGGAAGACACATACAACGGAAATAAATAAAAGTTGGGAAACGATTGGATACTTTCGTTAAAACAAACATTAGCCATCTGAAAGATTCTCTTTATCCTTTCTCTGGAGCGTGTCTCAAAAACAATTCACTACTTTAACGAATGAATCGTATAACATATCTAACGTGCGTCAATGGAGACTTGGAACAAAAGGTCTATATTTTATTGAGTACCATAGAAAACAAATCTTTATCTCGTTTTCGTTATTCTCGGTTATTGACATATATATATATATATATATATATATATATATATATATATATATATTGTTGCACATTATGTCGAATTGAAAGGAGAAAAAAAGAAAGAAAGAGAAAAAAGGGGAAAAAAAGAAGATAGAAAAAAGAAAAAAAAAAAAGAGAGAAGGAAAAATAAGTGAAGGAAATTAAAACGACGTAGTAAAACAGATTTATCTCTTTCACGCTTAATTAGTATTCCGAAGCAAGTCTTGTGTAAACTATTTATTATCGGGACAATGGAAATTTGTTGAATTATTTACTTATGTAGATGTATATATGTATGTGGCTGAGTTGGAAAGAGAGAAAGAGAAAAAAAGAGAGAAAGAGAAAAAAAGAGAGAGAGAGAGAGAGAAAAAGAGAAAACAACAATATTATTTTATTTTCGTTTTAAAAATATACAAAATGTATATTATATGTTCGAATATTATTATTGTTATTAGAAAGATTCATGAAAATGTAACCGTATTTTGCGTAGGATTTCTCTAAAAGAATTTTCCAAAGTATCGAATCCTTTTTTTTTTTAAACAATTCTAAGACAATCCTTAAATAACATTCTCCACAAACTTTTCTTTTCTCTTTTTACTTTTCTTCTTCTTTCGTGTCATCTATTTATTTTTTATCTATTTAATATCTTCTCTTTCCCTTCTCTTTTTGTTCGTCCCTGTTCGATCGGTCATTCGTTTATCTTCCAATATTTTTTTTTCTGTTTTTGTTTTCGTTTTTTTTCTTTTTATTTCTGCTTATTTTTCTTTTTATCTCTCGGTTTTTTTTTCTCTTCAGAAATATACGTCCAGACGAATCTCCAGGAAATTTCATTCGATATATTTCAAAAGTGTCATCAAATGGAACTCGTACTAGTTCGTGAGAATGTACGATTTCTAATTACATATGGAAGATAACGTCACCCTTTACCCTTACATTCATGTAACATCGAGTATATTCGTGTATAGAGTAAACGTTCTTTGATTAACCTTAACGAGAAACGTCTTCCATATATGAGCACAAATACACACACACATATACCTACACACATACTCATACGCATACGTATACATGATGTACTTACACGCATATATATATATATATCCCGTATACGTCTATCTTGTGTCTGACCAATGTCAAATATTGACCTATTCCACTGCGTTACTCAAGACTACGCTATCAGTTATATAATTTAAGATTTCTGAGATAGACAGTGAAGTGTTCCGAGAGATAAAACGGGAGTATAATCCATCGAACGCTAATATGATGCAATATACGTGTAACAAGGGAAAGGAAACGCATAAAAAAAAAGAAAGAGGGAGCCAGAGAGAGAGAGATAGAGACATACTGAGAAGACAAAGAAAAAAAAATTACAAAAAAAAAAGAAAATACAAAAAGGAGAAAAAAACGAATTTCTTTTGTATCTAATGTAACGTTATGTCGACAAGTAACTAGCTCGTCGTTTTCAATGGTAATTATTATGCTCCATTATGTAAGCAAACAATTAATTCTCTAGCCTTGCCATTCAACGTTTGATAGTTTGCGGCCGCTAGCAACATGGTTACCGAACATCGCACGCAAACAATTACCGATATATCTAACGGCACACGTGCAATAATGACGTGACTAGAGTAGTTTTCCTTAGAAAGAAAGATCTCTCTCTCTCTTTCTCTATATATATATATATGTGTGTGTGTGTGTATATCTATTTCTCTTTCGAAAGGACGAAATAAATCATTGTTTCATATTCAATCGTAGAGAACATCGTTACCGGAAAAAACTTCCTTAACGAAGAGTCTCAAGTTTCGTTCGATCATTTTCCAAGATATTCGATCGCTGCGTTAGATAAGAAAACGACTTTCGTACATATATCATAGCTTGAAAAGTTTCAAAGGTGCGTCTTGTTTGTTCGAGGAAGATACAACGACCAAGCCTTGTATCGGTCGATAAAGTTAAAATGAGATCGATTAAAAGTTTGCTTCCGTTTCGTATAGGGCACACCTTTTTTCGTGTCAAGTATAAGCTTGAAACGCGTAATCGGACAAAGAGGATTTTACTTTAGCTCGTTAACCAACGGAAAGAGTTAAAATCCATCGAAAAGATTTGATTCAACTTTTTTTTTTTCACGATTAAAATATTTGTATATATATAATAGGTATATATACAGGGTGAGGCAATAACTTTGATTATCTTGAATGTTTTCTTTTTTTTTCTTTTTTTTTCTGTTTTTTTGAGATATGAAGAAACAAAAAATTTTGATTACAAAAATCGTATGGTAGAATATATACGGCTGTAATATGATCGTAATAATTTTTTTGTTGGTGGACGCGTAAAGGAAGTATGAAAATCATTTTACAATTTTTTTAAACAATATTATATGTTTTCAATTGCATTAATAGATGTAGCTTGACATTCTCTACAAAAAAGTATTAACCCATGTATACCGAAAAATTATTGGTTTGGGAGATATTTTTACAACTATGTTCGTCAATACGAAAAGTGAAACCTTACGAGCTTTGCAGTTTTTAATTTTATATATTAGTAATTATTAATAAATTTTTTATCCTTTATTTTCAATAAACAAAATCAAATTAATGTAATTAAAATAAACATTTTAATGATTTCATTATCGTTATATCATTATTACGAAGGGAAATACAAAGTTCAATATTAATAATTATTAACAAAATCGATTTTATTATAACAATATTATTGCATTATTTAAATAAATAAAGAATAAATTACATTTGAAAATGGTCTTTGTTTCAAGTCTCTACGATTTTTCGTTCCGAAGATATCGGCTTCGAAAGATTTTCATTCATAATTCGTACACTACAGCTGATCGTAGTAATTATAGTAGGCCCGCGTAAATTCTTGGAATTTATATAGGTCAGTGTGTCACTGGGCTAATTTGAATGAAATTATATAGGTCAATGGATCAATGTAAAAGTCTTTCATTTAAATGGAAATATCTCTGGAACTAAAAGTCCTAGAAACTTAAATCAAACGTCATTTTAAAGGGTAGAATTTTCTCCATTTTTTCAACGTATTGTTAATAATTAATTAACAATTTGTTATAAACAATTTTTATAAATAAATTCTTACGAACTAAATTCATCTTATTTTGCCCGAAAAAGAAATCAGATTGAAACTGATTAATAAAATTGCGTAAAGTAATTAACAAAATAATAAACAAATTACTTTTTTATCGAAGAAACAATCTTTTTTTATGTTATTAGATTTTTTATTTATATCGGAATATCTTCGGAATTAAAAGTCATCGAGACTGATTAGAATATCATATTAAAGTGTCAGATTTTTTTTTATTTTCTCAACGTATCGTTAATAACTAATTAACAATTTGTTATAAACAATTTTTATAAACAAATTCTTATCAAATAAATTCTTTTTATCTTTCCAGGAAAAAGGATTCAGATTGCGAGTGATTTATAAAATTGGATAAATTCATAAATAATTAATAAACAAATTAATTTGTTCTATATTACGTAAGCGCAAAATAATGATGTAAGGTAAGCTAAAAAACAATCATTCTGTTACTACTACTCTTATTACATTTTAGTCGTATCGAAATATTTACTTATTAATAAATTAATAATTTTTTAATATACGTAAGTTAACATTTTTCTTTAAAGAATGTCGAGCAGCATCGACAAATAATGTATCAAATGGATCAAAAACATATCATTTCATTAAAAAAAATATTCACCTTCGTATGCCCTTCACACGTACACCTACAAAAAAATTATTACTACCATAATATGGCCCCCTCCTATTGTACGAGTTTTATAAAAGAAGTTTCTGTATCCTTAGAAAAAACGGAGATACTCAAGGGGATCAAAGTTATTGCCTCACCATGTATATAAATTTATATATTATATAAGTATTATATTATACAATTGGATAAAAACGAATGTTATAATTTATATATATTGATGTTGGAATTTTTAATAGTTTATATGTAAATTAATAATATTAATATTTTGCATGGAAAATATTTAATATTTTATATCAAAATAAAGACAGCGCATATATATATATATATATAAATATATATATATATATATAAATATATATATATATATATATATATATATATATAAATATATATATATATATAATAAATGTTAGTAATTTATCTTAGCATTTTACTAAAACGAAATATTTAGTAAGTTATACTCAAACAAATAGAGAATTTAATATAGAATATCTAACATAGAGTATTTTATTTAATAAAACGTCCTTTAATATTTTACATCAAAATAAACAACACACTAGTATTTTTTATATTGAAGATCTCGATATTACTTATCGAGAAAATCAATAATAGGAATCTACGATTCATTCATTTATCCAAGTGAATTTCTAATAGAAATAAATGTCATACATTTGCATTTATCGATCGAAAATTTCTTTAGTTAAGAGGTTAACAGGTTAAGATGGATCTTTTGTTATTTATGAAACCATGATTGTTAACGAGAAACGTTTCTAATTGCTTCGATAATATCCTTCATTTTGCTACCTTTGAATTTACTACGTTACTATGACAACAAATCATACCGAGAAAAGAGAAAATTCGCGTTCAAAGCGACGTATTACGATCATAAAATAGAGAACCTATATCGTGAATTCGAACATCGATACGACCACTTTTGCATTAATCACTTTGATATTCCAGCAAACAATGTCACGCCAATCGCAGGCGTTTACACAAGTAATATGTATATATATATATGTGTGTGTGTGTGTGTATATCTGTGTGTGTATATATATATATAGTAGAAATCCAAGGGACAAATATATATTATGGTCGCATTTCGAAATTCGCATTCAAGTATATGCATGCGTTAAACTCGTTGAAATCTCATCGGTCTACGCAAAAGGGTTTTACAAAATCGGTTATAATTTATCAACGTATATGTGCAAAGCTATGCGGCTTAACATTCCAAACGGAAAATCTTCTCGTTTACACGGTCTCTCATTTTACGTTGGTATCCACTTAGGATTTATGTTATTATGCAATCGTAAGAAAAAAAAAAAAAAAAAAAAGAAAGAAAGAAAAAAGAAACATTTACATAAACACATGAATACGTAACTATGTATCGATAATAGAATGCAAATATTTATGTTCGGTTTAACGTAAATCATTGTCAGACAAACTCGTTAAACATACTTGATAAAAATGTACTTAATATCTTTTCTCCCTCTCTTTCCCTTTCTCTCTATCTTTCTTTTTCTCTCTAATTGGATAGTTCTATTAATAATTAGCTAATTACTTAGTCTTTAGTCGCAAAGGCAAACGTAAGAGTGCTTGGCTAAAAGGAAACACGAATCGATATCTACTTGTCTCGAGTCTCGAGATAATTGAGAATTAATTATCGAAAACCGATTTATATACGGTTTACGAATTTTCTCGAGAAGATACGACACTTACATATAAATCATTTAAATAGATACAAGTTATATCGGAGAAATTTCCACGAGAGATATTGATATCTATGGATTTCTAGAAACGATTGCTAAAAACAAAACAAAAAGAAAAAAAAAAAGAAATACACAGCAGTATCGATTATCCAGTTCGATGACAAAATCGGATATCGAGTACTACTACTCCAACATTTATTCTTCCTCCTATTTTTCTATTTTTTTCCTTTCCTTTTTTCATCCATACGAGAAAGAGATCTTTTTTTTTTTATCTTATTACTTTCTAATAAACACCGAAAGCGCACGAACATACAAACTCTCTTCGGTGATTCTTTTTCTATGAAATTCTCGATTAATTCGTTTCCTCTTCGTTTCGTTCGACATTTCACATCCGATATAAAAGTTCATTAATATCGTCGTTCAACAAAGTGCATTAAGATAATTACCTAGTTACTCACTCATTTTGAACATCGATATATAATCGCTTAGTGATTTCTACTAAGAATCTTTACCTTTCTAAATAGTTATTTTTTAAATGTCAATTTATATTCCCTCCTCAAATTTCTTATGCACACACAGGTGTAAATTTTCTTAATAAATTCAAATAATATCGACAAAAAGTTAATGAAGAATATTCCCCTTATTTTTCCTTTCCTTAGCTATTTACTCGATGAATATGGAAATATAAAATGAAAGTAAAATGGGAAGTAAAATAAAAAATAGAGATAATCAAAAAAGAAACAAAATAAAATAGAGAAGGGACGTGTAGAAGAAAAAAGAAAAAAGAAAAAGAAAAAAGAAAAAGAAAGAAAAAAAGAAAAAGAAGAAGATGATGAAGAAGAAAAAAGTGAAAGGAAACTTACGGGACAGCCACGTAGATAAGTTTTGAATGTGGCTTCGTTCGTGACAATGTTGAGACGCAACCACTATGTCTTCTAAAGGAGGTCAATGGAAGTGTTACCCTCATCGTACCAGAATCCCTTCGCGCCAATCTCGACGAGACCTCGTGTGGTACAAGGATAGCGTAGTCGTTCATTTTTTAAAAATTGTCCACTAACGAGACACCTTTTTTTTCTATCTTTCTTTCTTTCTTTCTTTCTCTCTCTCTCTCTTTCTCTCTCTCTCTCTCTCTTTCTCCCACCTTCTTTACGATTATTCCCTACATCGAGAACCTTTCTCTTTTCTTTACTTTTCTATATTTTCTTTTACCTCTTGTCGAAATCAATCGATAGGTGATTGATTTTTTTTTGGTGTACTTTTTTATCTCCTGCAAGATCGATCGAATTGTTCGATAAACGTCAAAGAAGATAACGAAGAAATACATAAATAAAAGAGATCGCTATCTTAATCGAAAAAGCACGTTCAACCAAAGGGTCTTCTCTCCTCTCCCTCGATTCAATCCTAGAATTTGATCGCCGACGATCTCGCGATATAAAAGTTCTATTCGATCGTTCGTCCTTTTCTTTTTTTTTTTCTTACAGCTATTACCACTACTATTACTATTACTATTAGACCTACCACTACTTTTACTTCGTAAAGGATCGGGATTAACGTGGTTGAATCTTCTTTTTTTTTCCTTTTCTTTTTCTTTTTCTTTTCTTTTCTTTTCTTTTTTTTTTTATTAGCTCGGAAGCAATGCATCCTTTGTACGCGTTTCGTCCATTTGCAAAATTACTTTTAATTCCGCTAGTTCGCGTGTAAACTTTGTCCGTTCGTTCGTATAAAACTAACGATCGAAAGGAACTTCGATCGAACGAGAAGAATTTTTATTATTTTCCTTAGAGAAAAAAAATGGACGAAAAAAGCGCGGGAGAAAAAATGAGAAAAAAAAATGAAAAGACTCGTAACAGCCTCGACTTTACGATTCACTTTCTCTCTTTTTTCCTTTTATACGGCTAACTTTCTTTTTCTCCTTCTACACACACACACACACACATATACATAACACGCACACTTCCAATTTCCAAGCAATTGAAGCTCGTTCCAAGCTCGATGACATAAACTATGAAACATCGTTGATATCCGACGATACGAAAAATGTTGCCAATAAAATTCGATCATCATGAATCATGAGATCATACTCCATCGATCGTATATGATATGGAAAGAAGAGAAAAAGAAGAAGAAGAAGAAGAAGAGGAGGAAAAAGTAAAAGAAAAAATGAAACGAAAAGAAAGGGAAGGGAAGAAGAGGCAACAAGAATAAGATGGAAGAGAAAATGACAAAGTACGAAATGCTTCTCGAATTTCGTTTTCGTAAAGGACGAGTAAACATGCTTCTAGCGCGAGTCTCGTCAAAATGGAAATACATGATTCATGAAGGACGAAGTAGAAGGAAGTTTTAAAGGGAAAGTCGAACAAATTCGCGGCTTAATGGAAACCCCGTAAAGCCGAATCCGAGATAGACCGTGTATCTTGTACAATGTATAAATATCCTCTTCTATATTCTACTATCTTTATCTTTCTCACACTCTCACACTGTCTTTTTTTTCTCTTTCTCTCTATTTTATTTTTTTTTTCATACTTGTTATCACGTATTTCCTTCTCTATGATCGACGACAGTTATCATACCGACAACGGATGGGGACTCGATTAGCCGCTAGAATGTGCTTTAATTACATTTTCAAAGAACACTGAAAGTTTACGGAATGCCGAGTGAAATTGTACAAGGATATCTACCGTTTAAACCAATGAAAATAGAATTACCATGGGAGAATAGTTTATCTTTGAATAAAATTTCGCTACGTCGAACGTACGATGAATATTTGTTCGAATTGTGGATATTCGGGAATATCTAACGCAAATATCGAATGTAGTAGATCGAAAATAGATATAATTGGAATCTATTTAATACGCATTTGAAACGAAATAGAATATTGCTCTCCTTTAACGTTTCCTGTACCTTCTTTTTCTTCTGTCTGTCTCTCTCTCTCTCTCTTTCTTTTTCTGATAATACTCGTGACTCCTTCGAAATGTCAACAGGTATCTATGTATGTATAGATGTATCTATGTAAACATGATGTAAACGAGTTTTACCTTGTCGAGTTGTTTTCTTCTATAATGGATAAGAAACGAAGTGTTTCATTCTCATATCATTTCTTCTAAGAATTGATTTATCTATTTCAATGATATATATATATAACAAATATAAAATATAATAACGACGGAATATTGTGTGTGTGCTGTATATGTATGTACTGTATATCTGTGTATATATATATATATATATATATATATATATATATATATATGTACACATAAATGTATAGATGCTAGAGAACGTAATATAAAAAAAAGAGTTAAGATATCCGGTACGCGTAAAATCGAAGAAGAAATGAGAACGAACGAGGCCGTGCATCAACGTTTTTTATGCAATAAACACAGCTCGGAAACGAGGGAGAAAGAGAGAGAGAGAGAGAGAGAGAAAGAGAGAGAGTAAAGCGTCTCTCGGAAACGAACACGCAATAAATTTGGAATAGCAATGAGCGGACGAGGAAAGATCGAAGCTTGGAATTCTTTCAAATGGTAGAAGAGAAATGGTCTAGATATAATTCACGGAAGAGTATTGGCTACAAATATTTTCTTTCTTTCTCTCTCTCTCTCTTTTTCCTTTTCTCTCTGCCTTTTCTTTTAATCAAATAACAGACACGCGTTAACCTTGCTTTTTCACGTTTATCGGTCAGAACAAAGTCATAAATTTCCTATCGACGGAGACGAATCCGTGAAAGTTTTCGAGCTGATCGGAAATAATTCCTTCTAATGCTTCTTAGATGTTTATCAAGAGCGATGACGTCACTATGACGATATATATATATATATATATATATATATATATATATATACACACACACACATATATATATATTATTAAACGTTTGCAAAATATTTCCTCCATTAGCTCGAATCCGATATTAATTTACGTCTATATGACTAATTTCTGATATACAGAAGTTTACGTTGTTGTAAACCACGCCGCTTCTCGAAGGTCAATCTAATTAACTAATTCTAAGTAAACTTTGTTTATGTTAGAAGTAAACTATTGCTTCTTGTTCGGTCTTTGAACGTTGTTCCATCGAAATTTCGCATAACGAAATGCTTCTCTTTCTTCTCAGCGAACGATCATACATACATATACACGTATCAGAAAATAGTAAGTTTCATAAGCGATGAAACGATGATATCATTCATTTTGCAAAAAAAAAAAGAAAAAAAAAAGAAAAAAAGGAAGAAAACTTAAGAGAAAAACAACATAGTAGTTCTCATTGATCGATATCAGAACGTTGATAATCACCTTGAAGTATAATACTTGCACTCATTCAGACACACACATGCACGCACGCACATACACACACATTCACATGTTATACATTGACCATTCGGTTATTGACTTTCGTACAAATGTTTGACTAGATACAGAAAACTAACGAAGCCGATAACGTTGGGAAAAAAGCGTGAGACTTTCGCGATAATACGAGAACGAAAAAGTAGCTCGACGATAAAACCAAAATCTCAGATCGCTTCTCATTATTTAGGATTTCTCTTTCTAAATTGTCATCCTCGCAAAAATCCTTTTCGCCCCTAATTCTTTTCTTCCTATCCTTGAAAACGATCAAACTTTCTTTCGTAAAATCTTCTTTGACGTTTATATCTTTATCTTTTGATTTTTGATGAAAGATCCAAACGGATAAATTATTTCTACGACGCGAAAAAACGAAAGGTTCTCGATATATACCAATTATTTTGGATTTATTAAAGAATTGAAGAATTTGATACACGAACAACAACTTATCACGATCGAAAATCGCAGAAATATAAGTATAGCTATATACATACATACATATATACATATATATATATATATATCTGTATATATATGTATGTATGTACGTACATATGTATGTATGTATGTATATGTATATTTCGTATTTACAAAAGAGCACGATGCTCATCGGTCGCGTGCCGGTCGCGAACTGACGGCAACCATACCCGCTTCTGTCGCTTATACGCAAGAAACAGTGAGAGGGAGAGAGACGGACGCACAGTGATCGCTCAAGCGCAACTCCGAACGTCGATCTTCACATCGTTTACTTTCGTCCTAATGAAAGAAATAAACCGAGGAAAGGTCACGAAGGGAGACAGAACAAAGGTTCAATGTTGATACAATAAAAATCGTTAAACTAAAAGAAATTACTTCGTGTTTCTGTATTTTTTTTCTTTTTTATTTATTTATTTATTTTTTTTTTTCTTAATACCAATTCCTTAGATAGATATTAGATCGTACAAAACGTACGTTGGCTATTCAAGTCAATTCAATTTAAATGGGGGTTTAAGAAAATATAGTCTTCATTATTCCATCTAATAAAGGAAGTGAAACAAACAAAGCTACATTTCCAGTCATCGTCCAATGAAATTTCTTCTAATGGCGGACGACAAAAATCGATTTTGCAATTTAATAATGCAGAGTGCTTATGAAGAGGCAGAGAATGATCGTGAACGCTTTTATCACGGTCTCGGAGAGACGTTTTCGATGTAATGAGAAGAAGAAAGAGAAGGCGAAAGAGAGAGAGAGAGAGAGAGAGAGAGAGAGAGAGAGAGAGAAAGAGAGAGAGACAGAGAGACAGAGAAAAAGAAAAAAAGAATAGAAGCGGACACAGAGGGTTAAGAAAAAGCGAGGAAAGTTAAAGGGAGAAACATGTAAAAAGATCGTTTCTTAGACGGATACTTTCATCTCAACGTTACCGTTAATCAAAATTAAGAAAAGTTCTCCTCACTAGTGAAAAAGAAAAAAAAAAAAAAGAATAAAAAGAAAAGCACGACGAAAGATTACCAACAGTGAGTGGGAAGGGAGAATGAAAAAAAGAAAATCTTCACAGGTTAATATAGTTCGTTCGTCTAGAACGATTACGTTGATCAGATCGAAAACTTTAAATTTGATAGGACGCCGTTAGAACATCCTATCAAAGCCATAGATTATTGACTTTGCCGATCTATTAGGACATTAAAAATAGATAGATACGATAGAGAGAAATAGAAAGAAGGAAATGAGTTCTACATATGTAAGATATTACGAAGTATAATGCATACATTACTAACGTCGAGTCACGTCTTAGGATTACTAAGGATCAAGAGATCAGAGGAAAAGCTGTTTTGTTCGAAGAACGAAGAAAATGTGGAAAAATACGGCCAGAGAACAAATTTGAACGAACGAACGAATGAAAATAGTGAGAGATAATATAATGATAGCTGACGCGTTCGTAATCGTTGCTATCGCCATCATCGTCATCATCGTCGTAGTAGTGTCGTCGTGGTCATCGTTGTCGTTGTCATTGTACACACGATTTATATTTTATTATTTCATGTAGGCGAATCAAGTGGTTATAGAGCGCGTAAAAGAAGCGAGACAGACAGACAGAGAGAGAGAGAGAGAGACGGACAGACAGACAGACAGACAGACAGACAGAGAAAGAGAGAGAGAGAGAGGAAAGAGGGGAAAGGAGAGGTAGAAGAACTTCATCGCGGTTAAGAAAATTGCCGCGTCGAGTTCGGCTAATTGCACGTCAAGGAAGAATACTGTGTCTTATCGGTTACGAAATACATAAATTGCATGGTGTTACACGAAGAAGGGTATCTATCCATTAAAATGTCACGTTACCGGGATGCGTCGTTACATCAAGTTTGTTATCAAATATTCGATCGTAGTCGGCTAGCTATCACGTTGAGAACGTCAACCTCCTTTTCTCGTCGTTAGCTAAACGACTTTTCGCGATGCGAGCCAACCAAACAACGAAGCTCTCGTGCGACATCACAAGAGTTAACAACTACTTTACGATATGATACTGTCGTTCTCTCTTTCTCTTTCTCTCTCTCTTTCTCTCTCGCACATTACACGCACGCACACACGTATACAACAGATGGACGCGCGCGTGAACGTATATAATGTCGATATCACTTCGAGAAATAATAACGATTTTTCTCACTTTACAACTACGATGGCGATACGAATCGCGTAACGATCGTCAAGATATAATATCAGAAACTTTTTTACGATACGATCTCACAAACTAAGGTCGTATATATCGAATACAATTCGATTGTTTAATTTATAATATACTATAAAGAGAACATTTGTGATAATGTCGAAACGATAATAATTCCTAATTCGATAGAGAACATCATTTTGTCTGAAATTTTGTTCGTATTTTTATAATTACTTTATAGAGAGAAATACGATATTGATGATGATGATGATGATGATGATAATGATGATGATAGTAATAATAATTACAATAACAATAATAAAGGCAATAAAGATAGCAATGTCAATAATAATAACAATGATAATAATTATAATTATGGTTTCAAATTTCATGTTTAACGAGAGAGAATAAATATCACAGAAATAGTGATATCACAAATAAATGGATATAAATTATCATATTTTTGCATCGATCTTATAAAAGATTCAATGATTTTTTCCAACGTACTCGTAGGCAGCGATTAAATTTCACTCTCACTCTCTCTCTCTCAATTTTTCATCCTTTCTTCTCTTTTTTTCTACTCCTCGTCCATCTTTTCAACTTTCTTTTGTCGAGAGAAAATCGTTAAAAAGTCCGATATGTGGTAGAATAAGATATCCTGATACCCCACGTCACGTTTTATTCGACGGCAAAAAAAAAAGTAAGGTTCTTCTTCCCTTCCTTCGAACTCGGAACGAAACGATAAAGTTCAAAAGAAATGATACCACCAACGAAGTTTTTATTAGGCATATATAACTAACTACCGAAATAACGATTCCTGCGTAAGTCGGATATATTACAACTCATAAATTGCTACTAGTCTATTACTGTAACTTTAACATTTTCCTTCGATAAGATCTACGATCCTCTCTCTGTCTCTCTCTCCCTCTCTCTCTCTCTCTCTCATTGTCCTATAAGACGCGGGAATTTCAAAACGTCGCGTCACGTCGTCGCGTCGTCGCGTCGTCGTATTAAATGAAATTGAACGGTTTAAGTTAAATCAACATTGAGAATACGATCGAACTCGCTAACGCGATTCTTTTCATTTCTATTTCTAAGATATAAGTATATTAACTAAATCTGAGAAATATATCAAACGTTTTATCCATTAGAAATTGATTTGTCCGATATATGGTCGAAGTGATTCGATCTCTACGGTGGTTTCTCTTTATTTATTTTTTTATAAGATAGAATAAGAGGATGAAGATGGTAGAGGAGGGGTGGAGTAGATAGAAAAACAAAAAGAACAAAGTTATAGATAAATGAAAGAGAATTAACGTAAATAAGATAATAGGATAAAGGTAACAAATAGGGTAGGAGCATTCATGGTAGGGGGACTACTACTTTTACGTGGGTATTAATTGATTTACGTTGATACCAGCCATAAAGTAAATTTCAAGGTCCAACATATTTTCATTAGTCACGCGAGTGGAAAGGATGATAGCCGAGTTTCTTTTCAACGTTAGCAATCCATGTCAATGTTGTTCTCCCTCGACGAACGAGTTCGTTGGTTAAAACCCGAACGTCACTCCAAAAACCCATGCGTTTACTTCGTTTATTAACGTCGATGATAGCTTTACGGAAAAAAGCTCGAAAAAGAGGACTTTTCTCCGCTTCGATTTGAAAATCGTTTTAACCTTCGATAGAAAGGTTGATCGATATTTCGAAATATGGAAGAGGTGGGACGGGAGGGAGGGTGAGCGGGGTTAAAAAACAAAAACAGAAATGTCAACGGGATGTTCGCACGCAAAAAGAGATAGAGAAAAAAAGAGAGGGAGAGAGAGAGAGAGAAAGCTCTGTCTTCTTCTTTTTCGGCGATAGGAAAGTTCTAAAGTAAAACGTTCGTAGTATCGATCGCGAAAAAGAAAGCTGCCGTGTCGTGCCATTATTAAGGGTGTTTATCACCTACGTACCATGTACTCTTCAGGGTCACCGTATTTGTGTCAAGAACTCCATCTCGCGTTTGTGTGCACTTCTACGATATGCAGCTTATGGTGAATGCAATCGTAAGAGGGTGAGGATTGAAATAAGAGGAAAAGAGATTCAATCGTTTACGAAACCTCGTCCATTCTCTTTTCCCATTTTCTCTCGAAACGTAGATTGAAATAATGTTTGTCCATCGATACAATCGGAGATGAAAATTATTTCAATTATTTCCATATATATCGTCGATTGATTAAAAAAAAAAAAAAAAGAGAGAAAAAAGAGAAAAGAAGAAAAAAAAAAATAAGAAGTTGCGAAGCAACGAGCCAACGAGTTTTCGCAACGAACGAAATTATTTTTAACTCGTCCCACGATGGAGATCGTTACGTTCAAGGAGAGCGTTAATTAACCGACGAAAAGAAATTTCAAATGATTGGAAAACAAAACGGAGATAACGTTCTGAAATTTTGCCGATATCCTAGAATATTTTCCAAAATCAGTTATCGTGCGAACCTTTACGATCACTCTTTCGCGAGGCAGCTGGTAAACATTATATATAGCACCGCAACCGTGGCCGCATTGCGATTATATTAGCATTAGCATTAGCGTAGAAAAGGGGGGAATTCAATTTAATAAAACTCGGTGAATGTAATCTTGAAGGGGTATTAAACAGTTCCCCCTTCGGGAGAAGCTCGAGTCATATTGCAATTTATTCGTTCGTAACAAAGAAGAGAGAGAAACGGTCCCGTATCGAATGATTTTATTCGGACGTTTCGTCTTTCGTTTTCGATATATAATTAGGAACTATTTGTATCAAAGTAATCCCTATATTCTCTCGTTTTGTTTGTTATAATAAAATGAAAGAATAAATAAGTAAATAAATAAAAGAAAATTTTCAAAAAGTAGTTATCGCAAATAGTCATTCGATTCGTATATCACGATAGTTTCTTTAGAAAGAAACGGTCATCATAAATCGGATCGATAAGTCTGACTTAATCAGAAATTTTATAACAAGGTATCTCGTTTATATTCTTTTTCGGGTCAATCGTCGAGTCGTTGGATAGATACAAGTATATTGGATAGCCCAGTATATTTTGCCTTGTGATCGATCAATTTTCTAACTTAATTGGAAAATAGCTATTTTTTTACTGTTGGAAGTTAATAACACGGCAACCTTTATTACGTTCACTAAGAAATTCCTTGGAACGACAACAAATCTCCTTTCACAGGGACGATGTTATTGTTCGGATATACCTAGACGATTTTTAATCAATTTTATCTTTTTTTTTTTCTTTTTCTTTAACTATGCTCGACTATAAAAACTCGACTAGAAAAAAAAGATGACAGAAGAAAAAATAAAAAGAAAAAAGAGAAGAAGAAAAAAAGAAAGAAAGAAATGGGGATTCTAAGGTTTGGGTATTCGTGATTAAAACGTATGAAACTTGCCAAATAATTTCAGGATCTATCTAATCGTCCTGATTAACATAACTTTTCGAAAGAAATAAGACAAAGAATACATATGTATATATACATATGTATATATATATTGTTTCTTGAATCGTAGACCTTGCCCATACCGCGTATGCTGCCACATCTATTTCTAGCCTGATGTCAGCCTTAAAAGCTTTCGACGAGGTGCCGTAGCCACGTGCGCATGCCACCTCTATCTTCGTACTGAATCAAAATTCTATAAATACAATGAGTATACGGCACTTCGTTTTCTATTGGACAAAGATCTTCGTCTTAAGATCCACGTAGATTTGAAAAGCTTTAGAGCATTAGAGGAATTATCGAATAGAACGTAGTTTCAACGTTGTATCAAAAGCCATTGTATAGTAGTAACACATCCTCTGTCTCTCCCTCTCTCTCTCCCTCTCTCTCTCTCTTTCTGGATATCCGAACTTTCGAAAAGATTCACACAAGTAAATCCATCCAAGTGATTTTGTGTAAAAAGTTCATCTAATTATTTCCCTCAAGTTTTGTTTCTCTTTCCGTCTTAGAAATATAACCTTCAACGATTATGACTAATCAGTCGAGGAACTTTTAACGAAGTAAAGTTCTATCTTAACAACGCAAGAAATATTCACGAACAACATAGACAATTATTCAAAATCCGTGAGATAACGAAATGATTAAAAAAAAAAAAAAAGAGAGAGAAAAAGATGAGATACAAGATGAAGATACGTATGTACGTACGTAAGGTATCTATTAATATTCATATATAGAGAGATGGAAATTCGTAGATACAGTAACTAAGAGTAAGAAATTAGATTTTGACGTGTTTCTCGATTACCTTTTCGCTCGATCGACGTAAAAACGACGCGAATGCCGTCGAAGACGAGACTTCCGTCTGTCAACGGTCGGCAAACCGATCACTGTTGTAACGTCCCTCGAATCTGCACGATCTCGAGTATCCCTTATAACTGAGTCCCTTCGAGAATTTCGTCTACTGTTTATATCTATATCCTTCGATCTTGCTATCGTCCAAATGAGAAACCAAAAGGCTATCATTGTCCACGTTAATCGTTCTCTCTCCTTTTTCTCATCGATCGACTATAACGAAGAACAAATTTTCTCTTCTTATTATTCGCTCCTTAGTTTTCTTTTCATCATCCTTCTTCTCCTATTTTCTTCTTTCTCTTCTTCGATCGCGTATAATCTTGATCGACGATCGATCAATTTTCCAAGTAACATTTCTCCCATCGCAAGACACATTTGTTCACCAACAACGTCCAACTAAAAACGTTCATCTTCTCAACTTGTTTCGACGCATTCTTCGATTTACGATAAATCAAACACCACGGCCTTCGGACTTATCAACGATCGATCTCGAGTAATTATACTCTCGCGTAATAAACGCGACTCGAACGCTTGAACACGAACGAATACTGACATACTTCTTTCCACAACGGTTTATTCCTATAATCGCCTTCGAATTAACGTAGAGATAATAATTATTGAAGAAACTTAGTCGATCGTAAAGAAGAAGAAGAAAAAAAAAGAAAAGAAAAAAAAGAGGGAGGAAGAAGAAAGAAAACGAAAAGAATAAGGGAAGAATGAGTACTCGTATTAAAAAATTTTTCAAATACCCTGATAGATCAAAATTTAATTATATATAGATCGAAAGAATCCTGCACGTCCATATGAGTATCGATTACGAAATTCCAAACATGGGAAACATGACTACGACGAAAAATCCTCGACCGTCAATGTTAGTAAATAAAACACGTCGATAAATAATTTTCTTCTTTTCTTTTCTTTTCTTTTCTTTTCTTTTCCTTCTTCGTTTTTTTTTATTTTCTTATTTTGTGATGTTCCCTCGTATCGCCCAAGGAAAAATGAGAGTTAGGGAGAGAGAGAAAGAAAGAAAGAAAGAAAGAGAGTGAGAGCTTTCTGATAGATTTCATCTAGTGATATATTTTATCGCAGTTGGAAAACGTCAACAAATTTTTGTATTATGTGTGAAAAAGGAAAAAAGAAGAAAGGAAGAAAGAAAGAGAGAGAGAGAGAGAAAGAGAGAGAGAGAGAGAGAGAGAGAGAGAGAGAGAGAGAGAGAGCTCGACGTAACAACGACGATGACATAGAATAGGAAGCCCCGTTAATTTCTTTTTTCTTCTCTTTTTTTCCTTTATATTTATTTCTACCCTTCATTGCGAGGAGGAGGAGAAGGAGGAGGAAGGGGAGGTGGAGAAGGGGAAAGAAGAAGAAGAATAACGTTCGGTACACGATGGCTTTCAGAGTGATCCACGACGACGGATTTTAAAAGCGGGGCGTGATTATGGCTCGGTGACAATGCACTTTGCTCTCTCGTGTCGAACGAACGAGGAGCTTTCGTGTCAACTCAAAAGACGACGTGGAATCGAATTGGAAAAATCTGTGAAAAACTCCTGACTGGTTGTGAAAAATTTCACGAAAATTCTGAATTATCATTCGGGGAAAAAGAGAAAGATAGAAGGAAATAGATAGATAGATAGAGAAAGAGAGAGAGAGAGAGAGAGAGAGAGAGAGAGAGAGAGAGAGATAATAATATATGGTGAAAATAAAAAGCATCGAATCAGAAGATTGTATCCCTCGATTCTAATATACATATAGTATAAAAATATTATATAAAAATCATTAAAATCGATAATTCGTATTCGTAAAAGGAAGTTCGATTGATAAACGAAAGTTCATTCTCACGAAGTTCATTCGATGATATAGATGAATTCGATATCTCTGATATAAAATGAGAATCCGATTTCTTGTTTTCTTGTTTTCTTTTTTTTTTCCTTTTTCTTCCTGCTCGACGATTTTCGTGTAGTACTTGATTAGCTTCGTTAAAATGAAAATCGATCGAAAGTGATTAAGAGAGAGGGAGATAGAGAAAGAGAGATAGAAAGATAGAGAGAGAGAGAGAGAGAAATAGATAGAAAAAGACGTCGTGTAATTTCATTCGAAGGAATTTAAACGAGTCACCGAATTAAAGCAAAGAGGAATTTAATTTCCGTATTTCAATGATCGCTAACATGATCGGTAATAATTCATCGACGTAAGTAATTGAAATCACAAAATCACGATGATAATCATGATTAGGTGAATTGGAAATCACGTGAGAACGTTTTGTTAAATATCGATTCTGTCTCAAGGATGTTTACCAAGATACGAGCAAAGAGGGTGTGTATATGTTCGTGTGCGAGATAGAAGGAGATTGATGTATCAAGGAAGACATAGAGATTACTATCGCCTTGTTTTCTTTACTTATATGTGATGGTCCGTTCTTCAATAAAAAGCGTTAAAATAAAATCGGAAAACGAGAGAAAACGAAACGTAAGAAAAATGTAATCAAGTGAAGCCAATATAAATGTATAATTATTGTATAGAAAAAAAAAAAAAATAAAATAAAATAAAGAAATAAAAACAATCGAAATAAAGAATAAAACCATCGAAATTGATTTCGATGATATTAGACGAGATAAATGTTCTCTCGAGGAATATTACGATATTATTCATGATTCGATTCGATTCGTCTTTCTACGTAATATACTAAAAAATACAAATTACATTCGAAACTCTCGGTTCCAAGAGAAATTTTACGATCTTCAAATTTACGAGTCTTGTGAAACGAGTAAAATTGCTTAAAGAATTATTCTCGTATATGTTTTCGTACAACAAACTGATTGCACGACTAGCTCCGCCCACATTCATGAAATTTTAACGTTAAATCAAACGAGAGAAAGTTTTTCTTTTCCATAAGAGAAAATAAAATCGTATGTTGTTAAACGAACCTATATAGCCCTATAGTAGATACACATATATTATATCTATCTATATATATATATATATCGTAATAAACGTATCGACTTAACGTCACATGTACATGAGTCTACGATAAGAGCTAATAATCCGGTAGAATATGAAACGCTAAATAATGCGTCAGCCGGAGGATAGCCACACAAAGGCTATTCAATCTCGCTCTCAGTCTCGGACTCAGCTTCTCGAAGAAGAATATTTATTGTTCGTGAACAGGCCGCAGGTGAAATCATGACGAGCCTCACGGAAATGCCCGTTCTCTGTACTTTAGTATGGAAATACCGTGTTTTGTGGATACTAGCTCGAGTTGCAAAAAAAGAAAAGAGAGAGAGAGAGAAAAAAAAGAATGAAAAGAAGAGAGAGGGAAAAAAGAAAGGAAGAAAGAGAACAAACGGGGAGAGAGAGAGAGAGAGAAGAAAAGTAGAAAAAAAAGAAGAAAAAAAAACAAATGGAGAAAAAGATGGAAAAATGGAAAATTGTATCGCGTGGAACTTCGATCTACCTTTCTACTCCATCGAATAGGACGAGCGTACACATTTTATATGTATATGGAACACGAGCGACGATAACACGTTTCGCTTCGTGCTAATTTTTCTCTCTCTCTTTCTCTCTCTTTCTCTCTCTCTCGCCGTTTCTAAACGAAAATTCCGATAATTTCAAACAATGAAAATTAGTAGATAGTAGCTTCTGTCTGCAGATCGTACCTATATTTAACTTTTCTGAACAATCGGTCGTCACAATAAAAGTCGAACAATCGATATTAATGATCGAAATTATTACCGAAAAATATAACGACGTTTGAACGGCATCGGGTTAATATAAAACTCGAGAAATCTCGATGGATCGAAAAAAACTGGGTTATCGCGAAAACGTCGCTCGTTTAAACGCACGCGGTTGCTGTTAAACATTAAGTGGTATGTATGTATATGAATATATATATATATGTGTATATATATATATCGATATACATATATACATATATATGTGTATCGGTAAACGCATGACGTCATCCTACACGTCACATTTCTTATCTTGTTCTAACTATCGTCTCGGTTATCTCTCATTCTAACGATTCTATGGACGATTATATACTATATGCAAAATTATTCTTTTCGCATCTACAAATTTCTAAAGAATATACTATAGAGATCGAATAGCGATATAGCGATCACGAGTTTCGCACGATCTATGCGGCGCCTCTATTCCGATGATCGAACGTACGTGTTAATTTCTTCTTTTTTCTCTCTTTTATTTTTTTTTTTTCTTTTTTCCTCGGCAATTAGCACTCAAAGCAAAGCGACGGTGTCAGCAGGCACCGGACAACACCTCGTACAAACTAGTCGTACCGTCTCTCTCTCGAATGACTAATACGTTCGATTAAAAAAAAAAAAGGAAAAAAAAAAAAGAAAAAAAATACGTGTCTGTATATGCAAACGATAGGGGAAGAAGAGATAGAGAAAGAGAGAGAGAGAGAGAGAGAGAAAAAATAAGAATTACGAATTTCTTCTTTAAACAAAATCTTCGTGAATCACAATTTCAACGACGAGATTAGAAACGACGATCGAACACGAATTCCTAGGACGTCTTCTTGCTTCTTTCATTCTTTCATTCTTGAATTTCAACGTTTCGTTAAACTGCATACGCTCTCGTAATTCGGATCGTTCGAATTCCGAGGTCTTCGTGAATACAAATTGTGAATAGTGAGGAAAGTAGAGAAAAAAAATGGATGAAGAGGAAAAAAACACACACGCGAAGAAGAAAAATACAAAAAGAAAAACAAAAAAAAAAAAAAAAGAAAAAAGGAAAGGGAAAAAAAAGAAGTGATTCCGTGATCGGTAGGTGCAGAGTCCATTAAGAAGATTGGACTTTTCCTTCTGTTTCGAGCTCGAGTCGCGTACTTTCTTCAATGAATATCGTCGCTCACTCGAAATACGTTCAAGTAGACACGGAGGAACGTGCCGTTGAGTTTTCCTCTCGTTTGCCGATAAACGAAACGACCGCGTTCATCCTTTGTTCGCGAGAAAATCACGAGTCTCACTGGATTATTACTGCCGCCTTCGTCGAGATTTTATGATCCTCCTTCGCGAGAAACGAGATCAAGTGCCTCGGTAATGTGCACGTCCTCGCGTCCGTAGAATCGTAAATTGCGGCGGGAACGTTTGAAATATAGAACGAAGGAAAATACGTTGTGTGTTCTTAAGCGATTACATCGGTTACGGTTTCGTACTGTGCGAGAGCCCAAAATAAAGGAAAAGAAAAATAAAAAAAAATAAAAAAAAAGGGGGGAGGGGAGGGAAAAGAAAATACGTAACACATTTCAACGACTTCACTCGGACCAAACAGCATTTTTAGCTGGTTTCCAGTTGAAAACCACTTACAACCACCTTTCTCGTTAAACGAAACCATCCAAATCAAATCGTCAAGATTTTTCTCTCTAGGACTCTACGATAGCCCTTTTACGAGGCCTCAGGATCGTTCTCCGGTGGGAATAAACGGTGCGAAAATTTGTTCGAAATAATATGGCAATAATAAAAAGGAAAAGAGGAAGAGAGAGAGAGAGAGAGAAAGAAAAAATGAAGAAGCAAAGAAAAATATGAAAATAAATAAACGATTATTCGAGCTGGTTTAAAATGACACAACCATTAAATTTATTGAACGGTCGGGAAAGAAAATGTTCTAACAGGCTTTATGTTCTAAACTCTTGATAAATTTATTATGAGAGTGAAAAAGAGACGTGATCGGACTCGATCATCCTTCGAGAGAAGCTCGCTCATGCATATCTCATTCGCTGCGAATTTATCCGCGTCACTTGGTACACGCTCAATGAAATAACCGTCCCGACATCAACACTGAATTTTCAATGATCCTAACGAGCGTTTGATAAAATGACGAGCGTGCGTGTTACGTGGCCGAGCGAAAGATGCGTTGCTTTGACCTTCCTCTCTCGTTTATCATCACCCGTGTAACGTGAATACAATTGACGTTCGATAATTCTCACTACTGAATGATGGAATAAGAATAAATGAAGGAAATCAATTTGATCGAGCAAGTTCTTTTTTTTCCTCTCTTTGTATTACATAAGAACGATTTTTCGTTACGGTTTAAAATGTAAGAGAGGAAAAAGAAAGGAGAGAAAAAATAAAGAAATAAAACAAAAGGACAAAGGTTGGAAATCAAACAAGATCGAGAACGTTTTACGATCGACTAAAGTGGATTAGAACTATGACGAGTAAAGGAAGAAAAGTAAAAGTGCATTAGATATGGAAAGCGACAGGAGGGTGGGTTAAATAAAGTTCGAAGAGCCAATACGTATGTACTAGTGATACACGGACGTACTATTTTTAGTAGGTAGGTAATGGCTACGATGCAGTCGAGTATTACCGAGTGACCGTAAAATCTTGATCCGTTTCGTAGCAACACTTTTAAGTCGCCAATCATAGAATATTAAAGAAATATTAGTTCCTACGAACATAACGCATTTTTTCATTCTTAACGATCACGGAAAGGTCGTATGGCGATATAAATAAAAAAAAATTCAACACCGTTGTCACAGCTTGGAAATGTTTGAAAAAAAAATATTTTTCCAAATATCCACCGACGACCCCATGACTTTTTCTTTTTCTTTCTTTTTATATATGTTTCTCTTTGTTTTTTCTTTTCTTTCTTTCTTTTTCTTCCCCCGAAACTTCTTCTCGAAACGTCGACGAAAACTCGCGTGAAAATCAATAAGCGGTTTTTGCGTACGTGCGAGTGATGAAAAAACAACGTGCGTTAGAAAAACAGAGAGTGAGAGAGGGAGAAGAAGGAAGAGGAAGATTGAGAGGAGGGAACGAAAGAGAGAGAGAGAGAGAGAGAGAGAGAGAGAGAGAAATAGATAGATAGATAGATAAATAGATAGATAGATAGATAGACAGTGAGGAAGGGAAAGGAAATAATTTAAGGCACGTCAAATAACCGGTGGTTCTTGCCGCACGTACGTACACGTGAATCGAGAGGAACTAACAATAAGCATGGACGACGCACTTTCAGTCACGCGACGCGCTAGCGACGCGCAAACTCCGACCGCAGCGCGCCGACGTTTTCCTCGCGTGTGAGTGCAACGGAGAAATAGAGAGCGAAAAAAGAGAGAGAGAGAAAGAGAGAGAGACAGAGAGAGATGGAAACGAAGTGAAAGAGAGAGAAAAAGAGATTGATGCGTGAATTAATGCACCAGATATCTCTCTCTTTCTCTCTCTCGAGCTCCTTATTAAAACCGTTTTTTACATGTGTGCATTTAACTTCATAAATATTAATGATACTATCATATTCGAGTAAATAAATGATGCGATAAATATTTGTTATCTGCTGTTAGTGATAAAACAAAAAAAAAGAGAAGAAGAAATAACAAAATAAGAAAAAATGATACTTCTGCAAATGCATTTCCCAGCTCTCCCTCTCTTTTTTTTTTTTATCTTTGTTCTTTGTTTCCTTTTGTTTTCGACGATCCGACGAACTCAATAACGTAGTAAAAAACGGCTTTCCGAATTTTAATGATCGAGGCAAATCCTTGGCGTGCTACTACGTTTCAAGGATACTTTTTACGAGCGAAATAATAATACAGCACTGCATACAATTCTCTAAGTTAGGTACTTTCACTTCAGCTCACCCTTTTCTATACCCGTTTCTATCGGTAGAACGACGTTGTCGTAAATTGAAGAAGATCGAAATTTTATTTCGTTATATTAACGATAAGAATGGAAGAAAGAGTATGAGAAAAAAGATTTTTCGTAGTTTAAAACGAAGAAATAGTCGGTGATAAAATGAGAATCGGAAGTCCAATCGAAGAATATTTCCCTTACTCTCGAATGTGTATCCGAATCGATTGGAAACTTCGCAAATACAGGAAAGGTAAATATTTTCAGCTTTCGTCGTGGCAAAGAGAGAAAACACGGGAGAAAGGAGAAGAAAGAAAAAAATACGAAAAGAAAGAAAGAAAGAAAGAAAGAAAGAAAGGAAGAAAGGAAGAAATAAAGAAATAAAGAAAGAAAGATTTGTAATTCCTACAAGAACGAAGACGTAATTAAACTTCCGATTCAGGTATCAGCTATATCTTTTCGACTTAAATTGTCACGGAGTTATTATCAGGAAGATAGAATACGGCAGATAGAGTAAAACGTTATTAAATGTTGCTTTCGATCCCTCGGCAAGTAGATTGATCCCTTCGTATTTGCGATCTGTCCATTTTAATTTACATAGTCCCGGATATGGCTTGTAATTCACCGAACGATTACACTTTCGATCTGTAATATTCGTGACACTCGATGATATTCCGAATGTACTCTCCTATAACCCATATGCATACGTCGATATCGAAATTATTTCACTCTGGTAAATGTATCAAAAAAAAAAAAAAAAAAAAAAAAAAAAGAAAAGAAAAGATAGACGAAAAAATCTATTGATCGATCAATTAATACTTTCAACGAAATAATGGCAAAATCAATAAAAGATTTTTTGCGAATATCTACCTATTCTATTCGTTAGGAAAAAAAAAAGTCAAATTAGAAGTCGATTTGCGAATTAGCCTGCAAACAAGTCGACTGAGGACACTCGCGGACCATCATTTAGAGCGCGATAATTCAAAGGATATCGCGTTGTCTTTATTCTTAAACAGAGTAAAACACACAAGTTTACAAATTAGTTTTAATTGAGCAAATATCCGAGTTCGCTCTTCGCAAGACTTTCCGTACCACTTATTTGAATCAACCTATAAACTTTTTCTTCGTATATTAAATTAAAGATTAATTACATTGTTACGATGACATCTTTTGTTAGGATTTCTAAAAGAAGTACCGCTAAAAATTACGATTTTTTTCTTGATTTTCTTTCCTTTTTTTTTTACTTTTATACGATAAAGATAACCTTGTACTATTTAATATCTTTCTCGTAACGTAGATGACTTACGCAAACTCGGAGTAGTTCTTTTGATACTACGTCTTTTTGACAAGTTCTTCCATAGTTACACCTTGAGAACACTTACCTGAAACATATAAAAAAAAAAAATGATCTTATTAATACGAGACACCGTCGAAGGTTGATCAAAAGTACGACAATTATAATTAAGGAGTTTTAATTTCGACAAGAAAAGAAGCTTCATCACCTTTTTTAATTACCAACTTTTCTATTTCAATTTATTATCGTCCGTTAGACAAAGCAATGGGAATTAGTACACGTTCTTCCTAATTTAACAAATGTAATGCGGCTTATATACAATGACAATGGAGTAACTCGACGCGCAAAGATTCGAAAAAATACGAGAAATTTCATCGCCTCGTCTTTCGAATTAATGAGTCGCCACACGCGCGAGACATAATTAAATGGAATTTGCGTCATGATCGTAATTCAAACGAAGGTTGTTTTGTCGTGAAATAATTTCTCAATTACTTTCTTAAAATCTTGGTAATATACGATAAGGAAATAAAAAAGAAAAACGAAGTAGTGAACAGCTTATGGATGATCGAAAGGAGACGAAAGAAGAGGAAAAAAGGGCGAAAAAAAAGGGAAAAAGGAAAAAAGAAAAAAGGAAAAAAGGAAAAAAGGAAAAAAGGGGAAAAGGGGAAAAGGGGTAAGGGAGAATGAGGGGAAAAAAAAGAAAAGAGCGACACTGACGTATCGAGTTGGAAACTATCGAAAGAGAATGGATCTTCCAGAATCTTATTGAGCTCAAATCGAATTTACTTCTCATATGGTAAAATGAGGAAACTAAATTTTCAACCACGAAGGTAAAGTAGATGAAAGCATATAGGTTCGATAAGGAAGATCTCTACGGAGTCTGGCTATCGATCGAGTCGTGAAATTTTACAGCTGATTTTCTATTTCCCCGCTGGGTTCTATTCGTTAGGCGGGAAAATTGAATTGGATGACGCCCTTTTCCACCGAACCTTTTTTCTCGCTCTCGCTTCCTTATTCTAACTTTACTATCGTATACTGAATACAAATCGTTATCGGAAATAAAAAAACTTTGGAACGTCTAACTGTGTGTCTACTTTTTCTTTCTTCTTCTTTTATTCTCTTCCTTTTCCTCTCTCTCTCTCTCACACATACACATACACAGACACAAACATATAAAATATAAATGCAAATCAGATGAATAATTAATCCGTTTAAAATAATAATCACCAGTTTAGAACGTGTATTTCTCGATTTCAAAGAGATGCAATTCCTCAGAATTAAAGTAAGTCACTGGGCACAGAGACTCGTTAATTTGGGTAACGAGAATACCGAAGGAGTATGGTAGGTAGCGGTATAAAAAGGGAAAAAAGGAAAAAAAAAATGCATTGAAGTTCTCGAGCTTCGAGATCGCCCTTCAACGAAACAATGCATCAGAGTAGGAAACTCTCTACGCTACGGAGATATTCATACGGACGCCGAGGAAACACGGAACGGTGATCTCGTTAAAAACCTGCGAATGACTCGCGAAAGTTTCCTCATTCTTAGAAATACAAAATTTGTCTATCTCAGAAAAGTAAGAAGAATATATTCAATAATAATAAAATCTAATCGCCATTCCATTTCGTTTCTCTAATAGAAAATATTATGCCGGAGAATAATTTGTTTCTCGAATGACGTTTGAAATTTTTATTAACGCGACCGTGTTCCATTTTTCTAATCGTATATGATAACACGAGAAACGTCAGAGAAGCGCGAAAGTAAGGTTGAGAGGAGGGAAAGAGAGAGAGAGAGAGAAAGAGAGAGAGAGAGAAAGAGAGAGAGAGAGAGAGAGAGAGAGAGAGAGAGAGAGAGAGAGAGAGAGAGAGAGAGAGAGAGAGGTTGCAGAGATTCGCCGATACGCACCTGGTCACGCGCATTTGAGGGCATCAGTGACGTCAAAGCTTGAGGGCGGAGGTTGCCAGTTACGTCACTGGCCCAGGCAGCAGCCTCCACTGCCACAACATCGATCAGTACGAAACCAGGAGTACGAAGAGAACGAGAGAGAGAGAGAGAGAGAGAGAGAGAAGAGAGATAGAGAGGGAGTAAAGTGCGGAAGAGAGTAGGGGATATGAAAAAGAGAAGAGGTGGAAATATCACTAATAGTACCTGCCTATTCGGTCTATTAATTAAATTTCTGGCTTTACTTCAGCCATATTTCAAATAAAATCCTTCATACCAGTTTGCATTCACAGTCGAATGCATCGAATAATAACACAGTATTTTAATAATGTCTACTTCCTATACGAAATTTGTTTTTGCATTAGATTATTTCTAGATTAATTTATTTCTAGATTAGAGTGAAATAATTCGATATCTTGACGGGAGAAGGATCTTTTGTTTCTTTTCTCTCTTTCTCTTTTCTTCCTTCTGTCTTTTCTTTTTTTTCTTTTCTTTTTTCATTAGTTTAATTTTTCTTCGCATTGTTAGAACTTAATCCAGAATTCATGTACCAAGTGTCTCTTTCTCTCTCTCTCTCTCTATCTATCTCTCTATCTATCTATTTATATCTATATTTTACGTTGCAACATCATTATTTCTTCATGTTTCCGTAGACCTCAATGTATACATATAGCTGTAAGTTCGTATTGACTAAAGCCATAACGAATAATAGGTAGCACTCTCATTTTTACGAGCGTACTCACGAGAGAAACGTGACGTAACAAAAAGAAGAACATTCACGAGCAAAAGTCATCCATAGAGAATGTAGTAGATGTACAATGAGAGATATCGATCCTTACGGAAAGCTTACGAAAGCTTTTTTCTTTTCTAGAAAATATCCCATATATATATATATATATATATATATATATATATCAAAATCATAAATCATTGTGAGACGTGTTGAAAATCGCTGAAAAGAATTGAAAGGAGAGAAAGAAAAAGAAAAAGAAAAGCGTAAGAGGGAGAGCAAGAAAGAGAGAGAGAGAGAGAAAACGGAAACGAAAATGCAGGAAAGTGCAGGAAGAATTTGCTCGCCCACGGTCAACGACGCACGTTTTCGAACGATGTCAGAAGAAGCTCGATAGTTTCCAGACCATCCCTGGCTCCTCGTAGATACGAGCTAAAGCTAACAGATAAGGTGCTGGCCGTGCGCCATACACGCGACTCGAACGGAAGGCTACGTAGAAATAATAAGTGGAATGAAATTTTCATCGAAAGCTTTATGAGAGAGAGAGAGAGAGAGAGAGAGAAAGAGAGAGAGAGAGAGAGAGAGAGAGAGGATTGGACGATTGAAAATATCAAAAGTGAAAAAAGAAAGAAAGAAGAAAGAAAAAAAAAAGAAAAAAGATCCTTTCCATATCTAATCTAATTTTCTCTCTCTTTCTCTTTCTCTCTCTCTCTTTTTCTCTTTCTTTTTCTTTCTTTTTCTCTCACCGTGTCTGCATACATTTTTCTTTTCTTTTTTTTTTTTTTTTCAAAGAGAAAGAAAAAGGAAAAGAAAAAAGAAAATAGAGAGACAAGAAAAAGAGAGTAAATTTTCCAAGAAGATAGACGAGGCAAATTTCTTCGAAATTCATCCCTTCTATTCCCTTTAACAAAATCTATTGAAGGTAAGATCAAAGACGACCTAAATTCTCGCCTTCAATCGCGAAATTTGCGTAAGAAAGTTACGGATGAATTAAATCTAGCTCGCAAGAATGTAACGCGTTTTAGTCTTTCTGCATATATGCATATATATTGTATACGTATACACAGAAAAGGAGAGAGAAAGAGAGAGAGAGAGAGAAAGAGTAAGAAACGCGAACGAGCCGGTAACTATTTCGCGTGTTCGCAAAATTCCTGCGCTTTGCATGTTCAACGTTACGCGTGACGTGACCCACTATAAATGGCGCTGTTAACATTTAGAGAAAGTTAGGTCGTGCTTTTTTGACCCCCGTCCTCATCCCTCTCTCTCTCTCTCTCTCTCTCTCTTTCTCTGTCCTTCCTTCTCAACAGAATTCACTTAACTCCAATGTCACGCTTTTTCTTTTCGACACTCTGCTATGAAACGAAGACGAAACGGAAAGTGGTTAGAATAATGAGATCGTTATCGTTAACCTAAACGGGATTTTACGAGATTTCGTTTAATCGATATGATCTGGTGAAAAAAAAAAAATAAATAAAATGAGAAGAAATAAAATAAAAAAGAAAAGAATATCACTGATAAATAATAATTATAATAATAATAACAATGATAAGAATAAGAATAAGAATAAGAGATAAGTGAGATAAGTTTTCCTTTTCACAATTGTTTCTTGATTCGAACATTCAAGTTATGATTGACTCGTACTACTTAAAACTTGAACGTCGACACCTGTTCTTACTATTATTACTACTACTGCTACTGTTACTACTACTATCACTACTACTACTACTACTACTAATATTACTACTACTACTACTACTACTGTTAATATAACTACTACTATTATCACTATTACTACGCTATTAACATTACTTTCGTGAATCGAAAAGAAATTAAAAAGAGAAGCGACCTAGAGGAATGGTTACCTCGTTGAGTTAACATCGTATTCGATAGAGTCAATATGATGGTGTTCTCTTATGGAAATATTTGAGAGAAAAATTTTTCCAAAGCAAGATTACCATGAGAGATAAAGAGAAAAAGAAAGAAAGAGAGAGAGAGAGAGAGAGAGAGAGAGAGAGAGACAGATAGACAGACAAAGAGAAAGAGAAAAGTTCCGAATGAGTTCTTCACATATTTATGAATTTTTCGTTGCCGAGCAACCGTTCCCTTGCGTCACATGCTCCATTCGTCAGTATATATCTTTTGCTATTTTAAATTCTTTACTAATACGATACCCTAACGTGACGATGGATTATCGACTATGAACTTTTCTTACAAGACCTAAAAATATATTCGTTTGTAAGGAATCTTAGTTTGGATGATAGTGACTGACAATGGATATATGTAATGCATGTGTATGTACGTACATACACGTGCGAGAATATATGCTGGATATCGTGTGTGTGTGTGTGTGTGTGTGTGTGTGTGTGTGTATCTACGTACATGTGCATATATGCATATAATATACGAAATGTTTTTTTTTATAACATTCACTCGACGACATCGTAGTTATATTCGGTTGAAAAATGACTCGTTGAAAGGACTAGGTACGGTAAATAAAAAATATTTTTCGTTCGATTATTTGACTAAAAGAATATTCCGTTCGCAATTTTCTCTCTTTCGTGTCTCTGTCTCTCTCTCTCTTTCTCTCTTTCTCTCTTATTTTTCTCTCTAAATCATCGAACTACGTTCGTAAATTGGAATATAAACGGACTGCGATTCTTTTTTTCCTTTATCCTCTTTCTCTTTTCCATCGAAATAATTTAATTCTATTTCACTCGATCCGAATCGGACTACGTTTGGCAGTAAATTGAAAAGCGTATTGCGTGTGCGTAAATACATCTCTCTGTACAAGAGAGACAAGAGGGAAAAAAGAGAAAGAGAGAGAAAGAGAGAGAGAGAGAGAGAAAGATGTTTCCAGGGAAACAGAAACAACGTTGCTATGCGCGATGTGCCTCGCGGTGCATTTCTGTCCTTCCCGGTAACGAAGAATATGCAATTAAGCTGGAATAATTTAATTAATGGAAGAACAATAAACGAATTGAGGCGAAAGAAATACCTGTAGATATGTATGTTATTAATATATTGAATAAATTATTATATCGAAATAAATGAATTCTTTTTTCTTTTTAGTCTTGCTTTTTATTCCTTTTGTTATTACCTTCTCTTTCTTTAGATACTCCAACTAGTATATATATTTATATATATATTTTTTTTCTTTCGAATTTAATTTATTTCATAAATAAAAAGCTTTATCGTTTACGCGATGAAGATTTTTTTTCCTTTCTTTTCACGCGTTGACCTCTTGAAAATACCACAAGAATCTTTCTTCTCTCTCTCTCTCTCTCTCTCTCTCTCTCTCTCTCTCTCTCTCTCTCTCTCTCTCTTTCTTTCTCCATTTCTTTGCCTTTTCCCTCGTTGAATATTTATCGATTCTTTTTCCGTATATCGCAACGGCCAGATAACACACAACTTTCAGGGAGATCCTATCGGGTGAAGAAATTATTGCTTTGTAAGCGCAACGAGAGATACAATGAATAATGTCACGCGAACATTACTCAAAGATACTTTTAGAAAGAAGAATTTACTATAAATTTTCGATAGAATGAAAACTTACTTAAACGCGTAAAAGAAAAAAAAAAAAAAGGAAAAGAAAAGAAAAGAAGAAAAAAAGCAATGGACTATAGGAATCGAAGAGAATCATTTCCTTTCGCAAAATTATTCTTACTGAAAATCGTACACGTTACGAGAATATAGCTTAAGGAATAGGTAACCCGTTAACGTCGTGAGACGAATCTCTATCGATTAACCTTTTCGTGCTCGCGCGACCTAATTATCATGGAAAAGAAATCGTGTAAAATGTATTAACGTTAAAACGAAGATAAGGTCGATGAAAACGATACACTTTCTGTAACAATCCTGTTTCATTCGTTTATTTCCCTTTCTAGATTAAAAAAAAAAAAAAAAAAGAAAAAACATCAACGCGTAGAACAAAATTCATCCGATGTTCTCTATTAATATGATAACTATTCGATAACCTTCGTATTTTATACTTGATTTCGTAATAGCACAACATTTTCATATCACCTGATATCCCGCCTTCTCCTCCCAAGAAAAAGAAAAAAAATAAAAAATCAAAAAAAAGAAGAAACAAGAAACAAAAAAAAACAGAAGAAAAAGAGAACGAAGAAGAACCAAAAAAAAAAAAAAAAGAAAAAATAATAATAGAAGAACAAACAGACGAGTGAAAAGAAAGAATAGATTCTTACACCCATCGTCTCACTAACCTATTCGAGGGATGAACACGTGGTCCGCAAGGGCAGCATCCGCTGCTCGAACGTTTTCGCCTACGGGCGCACCAATCTTGTCCCATCTTGAATTTCCCCGATACCCTTCATCAAACTTTCCAAGCGTTTTCGCTCGTGAGAACGTCAAAGTGAACACCACTTCCTTCGTCTCTGTTCTCGACGAGGAATCTTCGATGGTTTCTCCATCGTTCGCGAACGTGCCTTTATACGTCGAGCCATTGCTTTCAAACTTTTGACGTTTATTATGTACTTTTCTCTCTCTCTCTCTCTCTCTCTCTCTCTCTCTCTTTCTCTCTGTCTCTCTGTTTCTCTCTCTCTCTCTCTGTTTCTTTTTTCTTTCTCTCTCCGACAAGAAAAAAAAGACTGCACTATGTATTTCAAATCGAATCCTTTCTCTTTCTTTTGAAATCAATTTGTCTAATCCTTTTCTTTCGTTCTTTTTCCCCTCCCTCTCCCTCTCTCTCTCTCTCTCTCTCTCTCTTTTTCTCTCTGTTTATATATATATATATAAATATATATATGTTTGTGTGTGTGTGTGTACGTTTTATATTTCTTTCTTTTTAAGAAGAAAGAAAAAGAAAAAAAAAGAGATAAGAAGTCGTAAGTTCCAGGAGATTTTTTTTCACTGTCGAAGTAGACACGAGAAAGGTCGTCTTTTCTTGAAAGAAGTGCCAACGATGCAGCCACTACGATTTAACGTCTTAGCTTCTTCAACAAGCTTCGACCGACGACGACAACCAACGAAGATTTTCTCGCGCGAGAACATTCCGAACATAGCTCGTCCTTCGAAGACGAAAAGATGCTCTCTCTCTCTCTCTCTCTCTCTCTCTCTCTCTCTCTCTCTCTCTCTCTCTCACTCACTCTCACTTCATCAGCTTTCTCACGAGAATCGATTCTCTTCGCGACTGGTTAGAGGCGCGTCACGTTTCGACTCCTCGAAGAGTATCTCTCGCGAAATCCTCTCGTACGCTTCTACGGTGAGTTCAACCGGGACGATAAGGATGCTGTTGGTCCATTTTCTTTTCAAAGTAACAACACTTTCCGCGTGTTCCCACATCTCTTAGGAATTTTCTCGATTTTCTACGAGAGACACGCGTTCGTTTTCACCTGACGTTCTCTAACACCGCCAACGGTCTCGCGAAATATAACGCACACGAGTTTCTGACAAGACCGAGTGCACGCACGCGCACGCGTATATAGACATACATCGATATATATATATATATATATATGCTTGTGTGTATATATATATGTTAATATATATGTATGTATATATATATATATAGAGAGAGAGAGAGACGTGCGCGCACACACACATATGCATAGAGATATATTATAAAAACGGCCGATACGATCAACGAAAACGCACGTGACGTAATCCTGATGTCCCTTTATCTACGATTTCGATCGAACTCATTGTGAATATATAAAATAATATGAAGAGAGAGAGAGAGAGAAAGAGAGAAAAAAAGAGAGAAAAAGGGAGAGAAAAAGAGAGAGAGAGAGAGGGGAGAGAGAGAAAGAATTCTTATCAAATAAAACGAGAACGGTTAACGATCCAACTTCGAAGACACGTGGATGATCCAGCAGCTTCTTAAAGTTATCTTTTTCCTTCCTGTCATTTCTCTTTTCTATTCTTTTGTTCTTTTTCTTTTTGTTTTATTTTGAAATCAATCCTCTTATACAAATCTTTTCGCGAACTATTAAGAAGATAGACAAACAGACACACTGATTAAAGATTCACTGACACGTAATTATTTATACGCATACTCTCTCTTTCTCTTTCCCTCTCACAGACATACTTTCATATATATATATATACACACATACGTAGAGAAAAAAGGGAGAAGAATTCGTCAATTAATTCGATCCTTTGTTGTTTGTACACCCTCACTTCGCGATAAGAGAGCGACGTGTACGGAAGGAAAGGTCGCGGAAGACTGGAGAGAACGAAGAAGAGAGAGAGAGAGATAGAAAGACAGAGAGAGTGAGAGAGTGAGATAGTGAGAAAGAGAGAGAGAGAGAGAGAGAGAGAGAGAGAGAGAGAGAAACAGAAAGATAGAGTGAATGAGTGAGTGAGAGAGAGAGAGAGAGAGACAGCAAGAAAGAAAAAGTGAGAAAGATAAAGAATAAGAGCGAAAAAGAGAGACTTAGAGAGAGATAGAGAGAGAAAAACTGAAAGAGAGAGAAAGAGAGAGAGAGAGAAATTGAGAGAGAGAGAGAGAGAAAGTTTTCTCGTGGCTCCATCGACGGTAGCGCCTCCTTCGTCGACTTCGGCGCCGAAAACGACGAAGTCAGAAGCGCGCAGAGGGTTGCTTTAGAATCATTGAAAAGAGTTAAGGAGGGTATGACAGAAAAAAGAAATCAAAAGAGACACGAAATAGCATATTCGTACGATACGAGAAACGTTAAGGTTTGTCGAATAATATACCGAATGAATAGTCAAACGATTTCACGATCTTCTCTTATTTCAAAAGCGTGAAAGAGTAAAGGAATAGAGACTGGCTCTTGCATCTTAAAATTCACGAAAATTGAGTATTTAAATCCAAGGGACGAGCTCGGAGAGGAGCTCAACGATATGATGAAAGGAGAGGAAAATCGTTCTTGCTCGTAAATAATGTTTAAAATGTTGATCAAATGAGAAATTATGCAGTTTGATTAGAAAATCACGAGTTGAGATCAGTTTCGAGAAAGTTATTTTCGAGATATCGAAGAAAAATTCTTATGAGAATGGAGAAAGGAAGAAAACAAAGAATTTATCTGTTTTATTTGAGAACATTGTAATCGGCCAATGTCATCGCTCTTTCTCTGTCCTTTCTTTTCCTTTCTCTCTCTCTCTCCCTCTCTCTCTCTCTCTCTCTCTCTCTCTCTCTCTCTCTCTCTCTCTCTTATACACACATATACACAATCTCTCCCTATATTTCTTATTCTCTCTGTTTCTCATGCTCTCTCTCTCTCTCTCTCTCTCTCTCTCTCTCTCTCTCTCTCTCTCTCCCTCTCTTTCTCTGTCTGTTTCTCTCTCTCTCTTGTCTATGAGATGCGGAACCACGTGCTCGACACACCCACGGTTTCTCTAAAATCAATGGCGGACTCGAAGGGCAACGTACTCCGCGCGAATTTCCTTCCTTCCGGTTTGCAACGCGTCGAAGCTTGGTCCTTTCTTTCATTTGGAACTGAATTTCTTGAAATAGATATAAAAAAAAGAGACGGAGGAAGAGAGAGGGTGGTGGGAGAGAGGGGGGGAAGAGAAAGAGAGAGAGAGAGAGAGAGGGAAGTCGTTATTGCTTCCATCGGCGTAGTAAAAGCGATCGAAGCTGCCAGAGCGTTGTATCTTCGAAGTAAAATCAATAACCGAGAGATCTGGTCCAGCGAATCCGAATGAGAACGCTCTCAATTCAGAATCGATGTTAGAGTTAAGTTTTTATCTTTTATCAGAGCCATTTTTATCTACGTGAATCTCGTTATACTTTCTTTTTTTTTCTTTTCTTTTCTTGCTTTTTCTTCTTTTTCGTGATAAATATTGTATATTAAACCTGAGAAATCTGAAGAGTTTCAAGACTAGATCACGGATTATTTTCTTCGTAGAAATAATTTTTCTTAACGAGACCGTTCGCAGTAACGTTCGCAAATGCAAACTTAACCATTCCTCTCTATCTCTCTATCTCTCTATCTTTCTCTCTATCTCTATCTTTCTCTCTATCTTTATCTTTCTCTGTCCCACTCACTTTTGCATCTTGTTACCGCCGCATTAAAACTTTTTGCCTGACATGTCACTGTTACCTACTACTTTAAATTGAATCCCCGCTTTTGCCTCCGCTTTTAATTTTCTCCATGGCCATCTAAATTTAAATGCGATTCCCGAAAGAAGCTTTCGTAATAGCCCTTTCGTTTAGCCTCTTTTTCGTTATCTTGCTTACAACACTCTAACAACACTCTTACAACACTTTTCTTACGCACAGATGGATTAAAAAAAAGGTCAAGCTTTCTTATTTAAAATTAGTTTCCTTTTTCTTTTTTTTTAATTTTTGTTTTTGTTCATGAATTTTCCTCATGCATAATTGTAAAACTGAAACTTCAATTTATTTTTTAATAAATAATGCCACGTAATATTTATGCATTATTCTTATTAATCTATATGAAACAAGAAAAGAGAAAGAGAAGAACAAATAAAAAAGCTTTCGAACAAATTATATGCATTAATTTTAAGTTTATAATAAGACTGTATCGTGTTTTGTTATCAGACAACGGTCATATAACTTTCTGTATTACCGACCGACCACAATTTCATTCCTTTCTTTAATTCGATGTAGCGATTGTCGGTAAATTAATATTTTAACGTCGATAAGGCAGTACTCTCGCATTGTACTTACCATCGTCAGAACGCACAGTATATCAAAAAGTTGCATTTTCTTGAAACAGAGCTGTCTACTATGCAATTATTTATTTTTTTTTTTGCAAAAAAAACAAGTTTTGCGATAGCAGTAACAATCGTCGATTTTTTCCCTCTTATTTTTTTTTTTTTTTTTTAAGAACGAAATAGCAAAATTATATTACATCGATTGAAATGAAAAAAAAAAAGAAAAAAGAAATAGTATTTAGATAGAAGATAGAGTTATAGTCTTACTTAAGTGTACAATTTTCTGAATGAATGAAAATAAATTTACATAGTATTTTATAATTTATGATTTCTCGCGGAGACTTTTTACAGGAAAGTTATGCATTGACTAGAGTTCAGAAATGTTGTACTGCGAACTAATAACCGTTGAATAGACCCTCCGGTTGCATAAACTTTCTCTAATATAATTGGTAATAAGTTTGCCTACCAACAAGGACGGTTCACATTTGCAGACCGCGTCAATTTGACCCTGTTTTTACTTATTGCCTCGTGATCATGCATCAATTAATACTGCGGCTAATCCGTGCTGGAAACTAATTGCAAACGTGTATACAAATAACCCGACTGAATTTTTCGCCACGAAGTAGTTTTATCATAATATTCATTTCAACGAAAATATCCTAGAAAGATCAAAGAAACTTGTTTATTATTTAGTAATGCTTAAGAAAACCAAAAAGTCGCTTGAATAAACAGTAATTTGACTATAAGTATATCTTAGAAAGTAGTACCACGAAGTATCTCTTAATCGAAGATACACAAAATATACTTGACTTTATTTCTTGTAAATATGTATGAAATATATCGCAATATATCGTTGAAATTAAAAACAAAAATATCTATTCGTACGAATCTAAGCGAATGCCTTTCAGGAATTCGTCCGAGTTTTAAATATCAAATAAAACTCGTACGTATTTTTTTTTATAATCATTTTCATTAAATATATATATATATATCGTTTCGTTAAATATTGGCAGAGTGTATTGAACGTGAACAAATTACGAAAGTTATTCGATATACACCTGTATCTGCGAGCTGTCTGAATCATCGAAACAAGTCCAAATGTATAAACTTATACACTTACTTACATATACGTCTTTGAATAATGGAACCTCATCAAAGTTTCTTTCTACGCCAAAAATATACCGCGAATATCGATTATTTTTGTTACTATTCTTATTTCCTTACGTTCGTCGAGTACGCACTTGTGATTGACTAGCAATGGTATTACGAAGTAACGAAAAAAAGAATCATTCTAACTCAAACTGAATCTTTTTTCTCTCTCTCTTTCTTTCTTTTCTTTTTCTTTCCTTCTTTTTTTTTTTGTTGAATCGAACTTCTTAAAAATATTTGATTTTCAATCATTAAACTGTACGAAACACGCGTGGCCGAAATCATGCTTATTCATATCGAAAATGATGAATTTCTGTCTGTGCGAGCACGTGCAATTGATAAAGCATGTTTTCGAAAGTGCATACGAGTTTACGATGTAAAGAAAGTTTTACAATTATACGATTGACATTAATATATATATATATATTTCTCTAAAATGTAGTATAAGTTCAACATAAATTTTCTATATAAACTTTCATCGCGTAACCACAAGAATTTTACGTGACACATAATAACCCGATAAATATCTACGTACTAAAACAACTATTCTCACGAAAATTGCAATTGTTCTTGTCAAATGAAACCTCAAATAATACTTTCAATCACGTACAACGGAGACAAAATATATCCACTTTGTAAGACACCCAAGAGGATTTTTACAACGAATGTTCTTCTTCCTTCTTTTCTTTTCTTTTTTTTTTTCAAATCGTCAGTACCAATGACAATTACCTTTTCCCCCATTCTTCTTTTGGTCCGTTTCCAGATGTTCCAACAGACCATTCCTTTTTCAAAGTCTCTATCCCTAGAGGCATTTATAAAAGTACGGAAAAAGAAATGAAGAAAAATGACGAAAAAGGAGACACCATATGTACGTAGACGATGAAAAATAATTTCTCTTCTTGATACTCGAATTTCTCTCGCGGCTAAATGTCATTGGAACACCCTAGTACACGTCGCCTATTAATCATTTTGCGGTCTTCCTCTCTCTCTTTCTCTCTCTCTCTATCTATCTATCTATCTATATATCTTTCTCTTTATATACGATTTTGGCCGGCTGACGAGAACTTTTCGATTTACTGTTTCGCTATATGAAATTCGTTTATAAAGTTCGAGAATGAAAGATATAAAAGGAATAAAATAAAATGAGAGGAAATAAATCTCGGAAATAGAAATAAAGAAAGAAATAAACCCTTGACTGACTGAAAGTTATAAAAGTAAAACTTTCATGCTTGTTAATAGCAGTGCAACGTATTATTAATAAACCTTTAAGCGTGCCGCTGTGTAACATTTGTCAAAGTCCATCCTCCAGGAATGCTTTCCGCTTTGGCACACGACCAAGTGATATAATATCTCGAAAGCAGAGATGGAGAGAGAGAGAGAGAGAGAGAGAGAGAAAGAGAGAGAGAGAAAGAGAGAGAGAGTAGCAAAATCGTATATAAACTAATTCGCATAGAAATTATTCGAATAGCATGTTAATGAAGGATGAGAAACGATCTTTGATAAAATATCGAATATCAAAGTACGTAATCGAAGGATAGCATGTTAACGCTTGTTAATCCTTCGATTAAATATTATACATCTACTCGTTAAGCTAGAACCATGGAAGGAACTTTGCGAATAATTCTAACCTTCCTACAGCTTTCGTGTTCCGATTTACGAAATTAACCGCGAACATGACGAGCGATCGATCAAACTTCAAGATTGGCTAAGAGCTAATGCTTCACGAAAAAGAGATTTCATTTTATCGTTTCGATGAGATAGATTAAAAAGAAAAAGAAAAAAAAACAGACGGAGAAGGAATGAGAGAAGAAACATTAATCGCTACTTCTAACTTGTATTACACGTGACACAAAAATAATTGTTCGTTTATAAAAATTGCAAAAATATAAAAACCGTACGATTCGAAATAAATATGACGTAAGCTCAATCGACGTACTGAACGAAAGCAATAACGTCATCGGTATATTAAAAATTTATATATATATATATATATATATATATATATATATATATATATATATATATAGTACGATTTCAAATTGGGAATGATAAAGTTTTTAAATATGAACGCTCAATTACACGTTTTGATGAATTAAAAGAAGGAACGAGAGAAGAAGGAATAGACGGAGAGTAAGATATTTCTTCGATATGAATAACGCTTTCGTCGCGAAACATATCAAAGGATGAGAAACTTTACAAAGCGAAAGGGAAACTAATAGAAGCCTTTGATCAAAAAGGGTCAAATAATGAACGAATGTCTCATCGTTCTTACTACACACACACACAGACAGATATGATATATTAACAATAGACATTACAAAATATTCGGAAGGGTTTCGAAATGTCGTAATTTAGGCAGCATGTTATAAAACGTTCGAAAATTTGACACCGGCAAAAGATAATGGTATCTTAATTATTTAAATTTTTAATCTACCTAATATAACTTTTCAGTTATTTATAAAGGTAACTAAAACTTTTAAAACTCTCTGGAAAGTTAAACGCAGTTGACCGTAAAAATTCATCACTCAAAGGATTAAATCATTAAATCACTATAAACGAGATTAAAAGTATAAGCGCATGCGCGTTTACGTTCGCATGTGTGAATACGCGAAACGGCGCTTTAACAATGACGTCAGAACGGGCTCGATTCGAAATACGGCTAACGAAGCGGTTGGAAAAATCAAGCCGACACGTTTTCCATTCTCTTACACACCATCATACTTAAAAACACACACAGATACACACACATTCGGATTATACGTAGAGAATGAATCGTATCATAAAGAAGACATTTATAAAATGATTTAATGCGAGAAAAACTTATTACGGCAATTTATTTTACGAGAGAATATATATTTAAGCGCGATTTCTCGCGGAGATGAGAGATTCCTTTTCTTTCTTTTTTTTTTGTAATTATGTTCTTTATTTTTTTAATTTTCTTTTTTTTTTTTAATTTTTGTTGTTTAATTTTGAAGATGACTCTTTATAGAAAAATATATCCGCTCGAATATCGAATACCTTCGATAACGAAAGATTAATTTTGCATGTACATAATGATCATCATTCCAGATCATTTTCCGTGATTTCGAATTTAAACAGACAAGATCGAAAATCGTAATGTAGGTCAAGGCGAAAAGGAGAAACAACGTACTCGCTATGGCTTCCGGCCACGCGAAGCAAACACGTAAGTACGTGAAGGATATTTAAAACGTTAATTATTAAACTGACTTTGGTGTTAAAGATTACATTTGGATATAATTACGAGCATGCGAGTATAATGCCATTTAAAGATGCCGAGTTTCAGGATAGTGAAATATAGATGGTGGAATTAACGCGTGTACGAGTCCTCGAATTTAGGAGAATTTAGGAGAATCTATTTTCATTATATACTTCGAGAAAATTAAGACGAAGGAAAAAAGTAGAGGAACAAGAAGAAGAAATAAAAGTAATAAAAATAAAAGCTGCACTTGAAACGAGTTGAAAGTTTACTTTAAAGAACGTAGAAAATAAATATATATGTATGTACGTACATATGTATGTATGTATGTATGTATGTATGTATGTATGTATGTACGTATGTATATATTGTCGTAGACATAAACTTAGGATAGGCATACGTTCATCATTGAAGTACTTCCTTTTAAAATCATTTCTTCTGTTTTCCTTCGTTGCAACACTTTTATGACCCGAGAAATATATCTTAGTAAAGTGAATGAAAGAGATGGAGAGAGATATCGATAAAGATAGAGAGATGAAGAAGGAAAGATGTATACTCAAGAGAGAAGAAAGCTTTTTGCTCAACATCTTTTCTCTATCCTTTCTACCATTCTTTCTCGATCACGTTGATTTTTATTATAACCTTTCTCCGTTCTTTACCATTACCATTGTAAGTTAATTCTCTCGCTTATACAATCACAAAATTTCGTGCGACGTCGTTTCATTACAGGAAATATTTTATTAATTTAAGAATAAAAGACAAAACATATATATATATATATACGTGTATATATATATGTAAGTATGTATGTATGTATGTATTATAGTTATTTCATCATCGTTGGTCGAAAGATTATAAAAATGGAACATAAATTAAATAAGATTTCATATTGTACTTGAATGGGACATTCACAAAAGAAACTTTTAATTAATATCAAACATATACGTATGTATGTATATATATATATATATATATATATATATATATATATATGCATGTGATGTAACTATATGTAACTATATCCTAGCAAGACCTGGGAACAATTGCGAAATTCCAAGTTAATTAGCGTTAATCTTTTCCCTTTTCTAGTAAATCATGAATTCGTGAGAAGCAAGAAAGAAAGAAAGAATAAAAAAAGAAAAAAAAAGAATAAAATAAAAAGAGAAAAAAGTGTCGTTCTCCGATTTGAAAAGTCAGTCGAAATTGAATATTCCCTTTGTCGAATAAAATACGCATAGCTTCCTCTATATGCGAGTGATATTTAACAAGCGGAAAAAGAAGTCAAAAAAAAAGAAAATAAAAAAGAAAAAAAACTGGATTAAACTGATCAGGCCATTGAGTTCGAAATGAAACCTGAAATCACACGAATCATTCTCGAAAAAATTAACCGATCGAAAATCGAATTGTGTTTCTCCGAGTGATTCGACGAAACTTTAGACTTTTTCGCGATAAACGACAAGAGTGGATTTTAAACAAATCAAATACAATCGGAACGCAGAACGAAAAATTACAGTTCGATGAACAATGAACGAGATCGAAATTGGATCGATCTTTTATTGCAATGTTAAAACGTGTCTTTATATATTTTACTCGTTCCTCGACATCGAAACTAGTTCGACGTGAAAAAATTCAATTTGGTTTTAGCCTATCGCAAAAAAAAAGAAAAAAGAAAGAAAGAAAAAGAAAATAAAAGACGAAATTAATAAATCCTCGGGGGGATTATTCTTTTTTTTTTCCATCGAGGAAAAAGCTTTTTCGCGAATAATCTAATAGTACGAGAAAAATTCGAAATATTCGCTTATGGGTACCATATAAATTGAAATGAAATTAATTCTAAACAATAGCCAAGCAAATGAGCAACATTTCTTTGGACAATAGTATTAGAACAGATGTTGCCTAAGGCAATGTGGTTACAGTTCCTGTTACATGCATGCTTAGTAATAGCCATTACGAGTAAATATACCTCTCTCTCTCTCTCTCTGTCTCTCTATAATTCTCTTTCCATTATAGAAAATAACAATAAACTTTCTCTCTGTCTCTCTCAATCATGGTAGTAAATATACAGGACAACATGATACCATCGTCTATACGAAGCTGCTGTTCACCGATTCTATTATCCGTAATACGGATATTAGATCATAATGTATTCTTTTTAGAAAGACTATATGTATAAAACTGAAGCAAATCACAATATCACAGAAAGATTAAGACGATCAGTTTATCTGGATAAATCCTCAACTATATCACATTATATATATATTATTTAATATATTACATATTATAAAAGCTAATGACAAAGCGCATGCATTATTTGACGAGTTATAAGAACGATCGATTCGAATGATTTCAACGAGTTAAAAAGCTACGACATATTATTACGTGAAAAGCAATCGATCGAAGTTTTCTTTTAAATCAGCGTGCTAAGAACCAAAGACTCGAGAAGCAATGTGCCGTGTCTACTTTCGTAGATATACGATATAATATATATATATAAAAACAAAAAAAAAACAAAGCTAAGAGTTAGACCCAGTGAACTTACAAATCGCTTCGACGAGGACACATGGCCAACGGGGCAACGACCAGGGAGGCTAAAAGTCATCGACAATCGACTACTCACTCTAAAAAGACTTCGGATTCGCTTCGAGGCAACACCAACCTAGGCAAGACGATGGCCTTCTTCCTCCTGCTCTTCAAAGTCTGCGTAGAGAATTGAAATTCCGTTGAGTTTATAGGCGAATGAGGACTAAGTATAGTGATCTTTCGATCGCTGCCACCCGGACTTGTCAACGAGAAGACGTTAGACGGCGGTGGAAGGCTTAAATGTTGAGGTAATTTTCTTTCGAGGCCGGTATTCGCGAAAAGACCACGACGGACCTCAGCGTTCAAGCTTTCCTCGCGATGAAGATTTTCGCTGCTCTTAGATTCGACCTGAGTGACGATCCTACGCACGTCCTTGCTCGACGATGTCAAGAAACTGCGATAGTGACTTTTCGAAGTTGTCAGATGAGTTTCCGATGAGGAGGACAAAGACTCTAAGGACTTTCGTTCGTCGCTGTAACGATCGTCGGCACTGAGAAAGTTTTTCGAGGAACGTAAGCTTTCCATTGATCTTGCTGTTACTTGGCCACTACTACTACTACCGGCTGTTAAAAGATGTTGTTGTTGTTGTTGTTGTTGTGGTTGTTGCAGATGGTGATGCTGTCTTTGCAATCTAGACAAACTTTTCACTTCAGGCTCGTAATCCTCTTGACTCGAACTGGATTGTGGACTTCGTTTGCTCATGAAAAGGCCCAGCCTCGAGCCGGAGTATCTACTACTAGTGTTATGCGTCATGTCCTCCTCGTTAACACAAATCGTCGTCGATGAAAAATGATGACTCGTCTTTTGACGACCCATCAAAAGTGACTCGGCTTCCTCAGGAATATCCACCGAGTGTCTGTCTATTCCGGATATCCTATTCCCTTTCTCATCGATCACAAGTGGCTCGGAACACTCCTCGTCCTTAGGTATATTCTCGACCTCGTTCTCGGAAGCGTATTCCATCGTGTCCGATTCATCGGCCGAGTCTTGCCTACGAATAGTTATCTGACCACCGGAAAATGTTCTAGCCGACGTATATTCCTGCGCATTTATTATCTTTCTCGTCGTTGATATTATTTTTTTCTTTACTAACTTATTGGTCAAGGTCACCGGCATGTCCTCCGTGTCATCCTCTTCCATCTCGATAAGATTTTTCTTTCTATTTCTTTCTTTCTCTTTGTTTTTGTTCTTGTTTTTGTTTCTCTCTCTCTCCCTCTCTCTCTCTCTCTCTCTCTCTTAATTCACAAAAATAATTCTTGAAAATCCTCTATCGTTCGGATCAATATGACACGTTAATGATTCAGGCCAATGAGAGAGAATCGGGTTTAAAAAGATTTGAAAGGGTTGAAGAGGATCTCAGATTTTCGTCAGAAAATCATCGTGGCAATCAATTCCTTTCATTCGCTTTGATCTCTTCGATTAAAATCATTTATCATCGGACGATTTAGATGATTCTTTTTTTGCGCGGAAGACTCATCGGATTTGGTTTCCTCTTTTTCGATTTTCACACTTTCTCGATCATTCAGAACTGCTCTTTCCGTTTTTTTGTAAAGCGCATCTTGCGAAATCCTCGATCGAGACGACACGACGACAACGACGATGACGAAGCTGAAAGTCAAGGATACTTTACCAGACTGTTTCAAGAATACGAACAACGAGTCGAAGCACTTGGAATCACAGGAACGTATCGGCCTTTGTATAATTACTTCGCAATCTATTATACGGTTAACTTTGCATGGTATCTTTTGGGGGGTGAATGTTGTTCTCTAAGAAACTTTATAGTTTGAATCAAACAAAAGTAATCCATTGAAACTCAACGTTTTCTGTTTGGTTAGCGATTCTTAGCTGTAAACTTGTTCATAATGAAGAATTAGCTAAGGCAAACAAACGTCGAATTAACGTATAAACTCTTTCCAAGAAGGAATAATTTCTAATTAAAAATTTAGATTTCTAATCGTACACGCGTTAATTAAGCATTAAAATAAATCTATCAGCGATCTATAGAGTCGAATATTCGAGAGATCGAGACGTTTAAAAAAAATATCCGATATACATTACGATCCTCTTCTTTGTTCGCAAATGAAAGAAAAAGAAAAAGAAAAGAAAAGAAAAATAAAAAAAAAGAAAATACTATTTTCTCGCGTGTTTTTCATTCGCAAGATAAGAAAAAAGCTTGAGGTCCTCTTCTTAATCACCTTTTTTATTTCCTTCCTTAATTATCGCTATCGTCCCTATCCTTCGCACGCATCTGAAATAAATAGACTTTTCGTTTCCGGTTTCAAGGCGAACTCAAATATCTCTCGGTATCCTCGAATCACGTTATCGCGTGACTGACACGAAGCTCTTTTTAAAATACTCTACGAAGTTACACGGCAATCCTGATACTTCTTCCTCCCATAAAACGACTTTAATCGTTCATGTCTATCAACAGTTCAATCTATTCTGATAGAATAACGTTCTACGCATTTTCAAGCCTACCTTCGTTCAAATTCTCGCAGCTATTACGTAACGAGTCAATTATTATCCCTAAAATAAGAAAAAGAAATATCTTCTTACGGAAGAAAATCGCTAAAATTCGATAGAATTGAACTTAATGGCTTAATAAATTGTTTACGTTTACATTGTTATTCGTTACAGCTGATTTTGACAGCGTTCGTATCTACGACAATGCCTTGTAATAATTTTTGTTTTCTTCTTTATTTACCTTCGCTTCCTCTCCCCCTTCTACCCTCCATCAAAATCACACACGTAGCATCGTAGAACACGAATTTCGAACTGATTGAAAAATAAATCAAGAGAAAGGCGTATGAATGAAATATAATCGAGTTCAACGATTGAACGTAATAATTCAAGCGTGTAATTCCACGATTCATGTACGTTATCTCTTTCACGTGAGATTCGAATGGGTTCGTTCGTAACAATGGTAGCGCGTGAAACAATGAAAACAATGAGAACGAAAGGAGAGAGAGTGAGAGAGAGAGAGAGAGTGAGAGAGAGACAGAGAAAAAGACAAAACGGCCTCCTACGTTTTATGGTCTCACACATACAACATAATTTTATTCTTTTTCTATTTTATTTCTACAAACCAAAAGATATAAAAGAAATAAAACAAAAAAAGAAAAGAAAGTTTTAAAGCAGACAAGTTCGTGAAAAAAAAAAAAAGTTAAGAAAAACTGAACGTCCACACGAACGGATGGCTCCTAAGAGACACTTCTACGAACTTATGTGAATCTACTTTGATGGCGACACAACTACACTACGTTAACTCTTAACACAGTCGGAGTGTCAAGAATAAATGAAATTTTTCATTCGAATCAAGATCTCACGAGAATTTTCGATAATATATAGTAAAACTCGATGAAACGTAACTTTAATGTAATATTATTTATAAAAGTAATGTAACTTTCTTCTTCTTCTTCTTCTTCTTCTATTCAATTGAATCTGAAATCTAAAAGAGTTTAAAGTGATATCGCTTCTGTAAAATCTTTCGAAACGAATTTGAAGAAATGTAAATCGTTCGAGAGAAGAATTTGTTCGATTGAGACTACCTGCTTCAACGACAGCTGCTAGACGACTGACTGTGATTGTTTTCGATATCCCAAAGGAATACGTATTTTCAATTTCATTATATTTTGTATATACTACGACTTACTCTTGTTTACATCGTGATCATACACGTATTTATTTACAATCTTTTCTTTTTTTCTTTATATACACACATATATCATTTTTCGTTAGAACGTACTTAAACTATTTTGCAAGTTCAAAAATATATATACATACATACATACATACATACATATGTACATACGTGTTATTATACCTCGTACTCAAAATAAATGTCAGTATCGATTCGAAAATAAATGGGATCGTACGACGAGCGGCATAAATATACAATTCTATGATTTAATCCTTAAATGCATATACTATTTTATTTTTAAATGCATATACGAAATAACAATAAATTACTATTTAATGCGACTTTAATGTGACTTTAATGCGTTATTTAATATAGATATGCGAAACAATTTAATTTTTTAAATTAAATTTTGTAAAACGTAATTACGATCACGTTACTTTTCAATTCTTTCAATATTCTGTCAAATAACAAGTATAATTTTTTTTAACGTTTTGAAAAAAGAAAAGAAAGAAAAATTATATGTCGTGACTCTTTGAAGGACTACATTCATTCGTTTTTAAATTTCTTCAGTCTTTTTCTTTAAAAAAGAAAGAAAGAAAAAAAGAGGAAAAGAAAGAATAGATCAGAAACTAGGTTCTTCTTCACATTCAACGTGAACATGATTCAGCATGATGCGAAAAGCCCGTTTAATCGATTTAACAAGATGCCTTTTAAAAAGTCAACATACCCTTTAAATTTATGCCCTGTGAGAAGTACTTTCCTATTAAGTATCCTTTCAAGTTATAAGTATAGAGTTAGTAAAGTTGAGCCGTATTATACTAATATCGCTTCGATTTCTTTCATAACGAGCATATTTGTGGAAAGCGTGGAATTAAATCGCGATAGTTCTCGTTCGTGTAAAAAGAAAAAGAAAAACAAAAAAAAATAAAAAGAAAAAAAACAGTTGGTAAAGATTAGATCGACATCGAATCTAGATCATCATAGAAATTGTAAGGACATCGAACAAAACAACACGAGCGTATATTATTTTGTATTGCTGGCAAGTGATATTATCACAGAAATATACGTACGTATAGAATTACTATACGTATAATTTCTTAAATTAACGAGAGGCTCACATTTTTCTTTCTTACTTTTTCTTTTTTATTTTATTTTATTTTTTTATTTTATTTTTTTTTTTCAAGAGAACTGACCATACCAGTTTGCCAAGAAAATTTGCCAAATAATTTCTCTAAGTCGACGTGAATCGACCACGACCTTTACCGATTTAACTACTTTAAGGCTTTGGCAAAAGCTCCTGACGCTAATTTATCTTTTATTTCACTTTGCCAATTTAACATTGTATTTTCGTTCGAACGGAGTCATCCAAGTGGAACGTACGCAATCGCATCCTAAAATCAAATATTCAATATAAAAGATAGCTAGCTATGTCTATGGAAACGCGATTGTCCCTTTTACAAATATTTGAAATATTTATCTAAAACGTTGACGGATTATCGAATGTTATAAAACAAGGGTATTCAGTGAATTTCGTGTTAAGGATAAACACCCTAAATATCCAGGGACGCGTTACCCTGATTTCTTTGTTAAAACGACTAAGACGAATAAGTAGTTGTCGTAGATAGGTATGTAGGTAGGTATGTAGGTAGGTAGGTAGGTAGGTCGGTAGGTAGGTAGATAGATAGGTAGATAGGTAGGTAGGTAGATAGGTAAGTAGAGAGTTCGCGAATAAGGGTCGATCGACTCCGAGGTCAACGACGACGAGAACGATTCATCGAGTTCACCTGAGTGGAAGGACACGTGCGACACGATAAAGACAGTTAATACGTACTACATACTTAGATAAATTACGTATAAAGTTATGTGAAAACGTAGATACATACATACACAGATAAATAAATGAATATGTATGTATATATGTATATATATATATATATTCGTCTATGTATCTAATATACCGAAATCACGAAGAAAAGGATCGAAATGGCGAGGTCGTACCTTATCGATAGAAGGATTCTCTCGGGTTCGTTGCTTCCGGTTTAAATGGATGCCAGATAATTTAATGGCTTCATCGATTCCACCGGAACACCAGCAGCTTGTCTATCTACTCTCTGGTTTACCTAGATTGCTAAAGTTCTAGGTCAAACGATCCCGTCGCTTCACGGACTCGAATCAATTAACCCTTAACAATTACCCTAGCTAATGTCAAAACGATCTGTCTTTGGATTACATTCCTATGTCTAAACTTTACAAATTTCTATCGACATTCTTTATCTACTCATTCTTCTATCTTCCTTCAACCCATAAGGATTTCTTTGAATTTTTATTCTTAGTTTATAATTTCCAAATATATATATCATATAATAATTTTATATAATCCCAATAGTAGTATACTCTATACGTAAAATCCTCTACAAGGAACTATAGAAAATATGAGTAAGTTATTAATTTCGTGATAAAATACTGACGTAGTAATATTCCTCCATAAAGTACTTTATTAAGAGACATACGTATCATAACCATGAAGATGACTCCCTTCTCCGGGTGAAATGAATGCTTTTATAAGCACGTCGTTATTCATGGTAAATGATTATCGTGGTAATTTTACAAAACGAATGTCTTTCATTTTCCCAATGTTGCAATAATGCCGTAAATATTCGATGGATATAAGATTTCAGTAAGTAAAAGAAAAACAAATAAACAAATAAATAAATAAAAAGAAATGAATGTTATCGCGTTCGAACGATATTCCATATTCTACGATACTTAGAAAAGAAGGTTAGTAATCATTCCTATTTATCCTTGAAGTCTAAAACAAAGTATGTCATGAGTCGATTTCAATATATGTGCAGAGAAAATAAGGCAAACGAATGAGAAGAAGGGAAAGAGAGAAAAAAAAATTTTTCAACAACAACAAAAAAAAGACGTGCTTCATACATCGATTATCCCGTAGAATATTCTAAACAAAAGGAGTTTCGATGTTTTTAATGAAAAATACTGTCTAAACGTAGACGGACGTACTGAGAATTTTAATGAACGTTAACGAGACAACGAAGTTGCTATTGGCGTTGTTACTTCTGCTATCGCGTATAAAAAGTGGAGTAAAAAAGATGACGAGTGCCTCTTGTTCTTTTTTTCGTTTTTATTTTCCCTTCTTCTTTCCTTTTTTTTTTTTTTATACATTTAGCTCATAAGAGGGCTATTTTTCATTTTCATTTTCATTTTCTACTTCTTTTTTTTTTTCAACGATTTCTACGGCACACGAAGAATTTCATTCAAAACAGCGAAATCTGTTAAATCTCACGAATTAAATCGTAAATCCACGAATGTCGTGGACGTGAAACGAAAAGAAGCATTCGCTACTTCAGCAATTTACCGACTTTAATCAGAGACTACGTTTAATGATCTCTTCGAGCTACAGTATAATAATAACATCGATGTAATTACAACAGCCGATATCATTTCATCTCTATTCTTTTTTTTCTTTTTTTTTTCTCTTCTTTTTTAGTCGTTTTGTGAGACCGAAGCTGACATTTGAAGATTGCATAATGAAACGAGATAACGAGCGTGCCATTTGTCGAACGAGTTACAGCTCCTTTAGAGAAATCACTTTTGGGAGACTCTACGAGAAAGAGAAAGAGAAAGAGAGAGAGCATTTCGTCTATCTATCGTGGTAAAAAAAAAAAAGGAAAAGAAAGAAAAAAAATAGAAGAAAAATGGACGTTACATCGACAGTCAAACCTATCCCGAGATTATCTCGAACTATCTCGATGAGCGTAGAATCGAGCTATCTGTTAGAACCAAGGGTAGGTTCGTAGAAAAAAAAAAAAATACTAGGCCGATGTAAAAGCTTTCTATTCTGATATCGATCTCTCGATGTAAATGACAATGACGATGACTGTGTGACAATGTCAATTAACATCAAATAAACAAATGTATATATATATAGTTTTGATGCTCGACTCGTCGAATTACGTTGGAATATACCAACGGAAATGATATTAAATTAATATCAAACATATGCGAGTATCTACGAGGTAAATGTTAAAATAGATATACATAATTAAATATACGGTCAACAATAATGCAATGTCGTTGATAATGTACCATTCCTATCCCTTTATCGTTTAGCGCTAATAAAAACGGACGAAATCTCGTTCAACCAAATGCCCTCGCATGCAATAATTAACTACAAAAATACGCGTTAATTGCGAGCGTACGTAATGCGAAATGGATATCTTTATATTCCAATACGTACACAGGGATTTATAAAGGATATGATTTTCCATAAAACGGAGAAATATTCTCTCTTTCTCTCTGTCTCATGGAAAAGTAAGTACGAATATCGTTTGAAAACTATGTTATGCAAGCAACACATTTTCGATGAAATATAGTATTACAAAAAAAGGAATAGATTTTGATGTTACAGCGAATATATACATTGCAAATATTTTGTTTTCTTTTCTTTTTTCTTGTCTTTTTTCTTTTCGTTCATTCTTTCTCTATTTTTTTAATTTTTTTTGTTTTCTGTTCCCATATCCAACCCTCTCATCCTCCCGATCACGTACGATGTTATCGTTACAAAGTAATTTCATTTCCATAGTTTATTTATTTACTTATTTATTTAACGAAAAAGCACTCACACAAATGACCTGCTCTTTAGTAAAATCGTGCACTCTAAAAGATGTCTATTAAGTAACACTTAGTAGGAATGCCAATGGATCGATCGTGAAGCATCGTTGTAAATAAAATTAAGCTTGCCGTAGTAAGGTGGAAAATGAAAGGGGCGGCACTATGTCCGATTCTGACATATTTCACGTGGCATCCACTAACAGTTTATAAGAGACATTCAACTACCAATCTACGACGTTGTGTAACGTTGTTATAGCATCGATTACTATCGAGGCTTCGCGTAAAATTAAACGATACGTCGTCGACTCCGTTGTTAGACGCCGGCAAACGCTTAATTATCACTTTGTTGTTTCTAACGTTTGCTTCGATAAAGTAATGCGCTATTGCAACGTGTTTATATACGTCCATTATGTGATTCCCTTTAACTATACATCTTTTTATTTTCTTCTTCTCTCTCTCCCTCTCTCTCTCTCTATTTATCTTTCTCAAGTAGAACATTTTTTTATAATAAAAAGAGAGAAGGAGAAAAGTTTTTAAGAACATATCATTCTCTTACGATATTATCGGAACAAATCGATGTTACGGTTTCGTACAAATACTCGGTTAGCCACCTTATTGAAATTTCAATTACGAGATTATGGTCAAACTAAGATAGTATTTGCATCCAATGAACAAGCTCGAAAGGGATTACATTAGAATGGCATAAGCGCACGGAACACTTCGGTATTCGTAACCCTCTGGGAACAATGTCTTTTATGGAAATTGAACGGCACATGCCGATCTCTAAGGGAAGGTTGCAAGAGGAAGTAGGAGACGTGGTTAACGATCGACAAAATTTCAACGAAAAAAGTCGAGACACGTTAATTAAACGCTTCGTGAATTCGAATGAAATTGCTAACGTTTGGAGTGGAGTTTCGAGCTTATCGAAAGGGATCACGTGCATGTATATTTCATTTCTACGTGCTTTTTTATTTTAAAAAAGAAAAAAGAAGAAGAAGAAGAAGAAGAAAGAAAAGGAAAGAGAGCAAGAGAAAGAAAATAAGAGAAAATGTAAAGATACAAGAAAAAGGACGAAGAAAAAAAAAGAAAGAAAAGGAAAATGAAAAAATAGCACGCGTTGAATTTCGTTCGTTCGTGCTGTCGTTCAGTAGAGACCGCGAGAAAAGCTTTTGCTTCACGAATAAGAGTGCTTTTAACGTGCAGCTGAAACAACTTCTTCGCGTAGGCTTAAAGTTTGTTTTGCTTTTTCAAAGTCAAGACATTTATTACATCGTCTCCCGTCGCTTTTGTCGGTCATTCCGAAGTAATTTCATTCTTTGATAATACATACGTACGTACATATGTACGTTCGTTATCCTATTTATTATCAATGACGAATAGAATAGAAGTGCAATGAACTACATATATATCTATGTGTATATATATATATATATTCTCTCTTGTGGTAAAACGTCTAGATAGACAAGTTCAAAAGATACCAAGAACGAGATTTTCGTTCGATCGAAAGGAAGATTGGCCCATCTCCAAACACGATGTCTCAGGAGAAGTCGATAACAAACGCGACTTTTATCGATCCGTTGAAACCTATATAGCTCGTTACGTAGGAGGAAATTTAAAAGAAAGTTCACCGAGTTCGACCATTATGAAAGAGTTTTCACGATCGTTTATCTCGCATCGAAAAAGTTTTAAAACGTCTTACGAGACTATACATAGCTATCCTCCAAATATAGATGTATCTAAGAGTATACGTATTTATGTACATGATATTATATACACATAGGAATATGTACACCTATGTATCTACGTACGTTAGACCTTTTTTCTTTTTCCTTATTTTTTTTTTCCTTCTTCCTTTCTCCTTTTTTAACAGTAAAAATCCATACCAGAGATTCTAGAAAATGACGTAGAAGATAAAGATAAAAATTCCAATTTAACGTGAAGCATAGGGCGAGAGCATTTTAAAAATGTCCCGAGATATTTTCAAAGATAGAAATATAAATCTCGGAGAAATTCTTTAAGGTAGAATTTTTAATGGGAGTTAATACTCGAGATGTATTAAATACGATTTGCGATACAGTTGCGTGAACTTCGTGCTCGCACGAGTGGACATCTGTTTTTGTTGAAACGATTTTATAACAAGGAAGAGAATAAAAGAAGAAATGGAAGAAAGAGGGAAAAGGTCAGAGAATACCCTCGGGACAGACTCCTGCTTTCTTTCCTTCTCTTCAAGCAGTCAAAGAACACTAAAACGAGGGGAGTAATCCATTCCTGAGAAATGGACTGTTCTGTGAAACGAGTAACGTTTACCGAACGAAAAAGAGACATAAGAAAAAGCTGAGCTTTCAACGAAATAAGTTGAAATGTTCTATCCAAATTTTTGATCTCTCTTTCTATTTTCTTTTTCTTTTTTTTTTTTTTTTTAATCAACACTGAATGGAGAATATTCCCTTTTTTCATAATTACATTTACTTCCTCTCTATTCTTCCACATATGATTTGTTCAATTTAATTAACGTAATTATAAAGATACAAACAATGCATATACATGGATACGTCTTATGCATGTGAGTCTATTCGTTCGTGTTTATGTTTTTCAACATAACATCATTCGCGATCGATTGGATTGACGATACACCAAAAGCTTTATATACATATATATATGTACGTATATGTATATGTGTATGTATATGTATATATATCTTGAATATATCGACGACGCCATAGACAACACCAAAGCTTACTGTTCTCCCTTTGTCTTTTTTACTCATGGTAAAAAGACGCCGTACAAAGGATATTTGTAACCTCGCGTTCATTAATATTGTCGTGTTTTCTTTATTATCTTACAGTATACAAGATTTTACTGAAAAGAATTATAAATCGATTGAATGCGGAAGAAGGAAGGTTGGTAAAAAATAAAAAAGAAAGAAAAAAAGAAAAGGGAGAAAAATAGAAAGGTAAGATAAAGATCAACATTTTTTATTTATTTTTATCATTATTAAAACTTGAAAATATTTGATACGACGAAGGGACAATGGATGAAAACGACTAACGAAGTTTTAGCTCGTTATGAAAATATGTACACCAATCTATATTCCTCGTGAAACATCGAGAATACCGCTGGCATTATTTTCCAATATCGACTTTCTCACGATATTACAAAAGATTTCGAAATGCTTCTCATGTCTATGTAAAAGATACGATTAATCGTGAACTTCCCCTCACTCGTCGCGAATACCAATTATACGTTTTAAATTCTCCTTTCCGTAACGTCGAGTGAAGGATCGTAATTAAGCTCGTCCTCGATATTAGTCCAATTCAACGAGAGAGAATTTCAGAAAAAGAAAGAGTCGTCAACAACGTAAATCCCGTTGGATGAACATAGGTAAATGCTCCCTCGTGTTGCAGTGTTATAAGAAAAGAAAAGTAAAGAAACGCAAAGCAAAGCAAAGAAAAGAAAAAAAGAGGTCCACGCCTAGGGATTTCCATGACCTCGTTAAACTAATTTCGTATTGCATAAAGCACAGATTTCGGAAGAAAAATATTCCGGAATAGAACTTCTCATTGAAATTGTAAATAATCATTAATATTCATTCGCCATTCGTTTGATTTTTATTCTTAACGAACAGATTTTTTACGCGAACGATGTAACTGTATAAACGAATTCGATTGAAAAAATAAATAAATTAAAATTAAAATAAAAAAAAAAGAAATAAACGAGTATGACACATTAATCGAACGAAAGAATTAGGATGAACGATTAAACGGGACAATAATAAAATTCTCATCTAAATGATGACAAGAGATACATACACCATGAATATATGAATATATAAGAGAGCTAATAGCGAAAGTAAACAATTATCGCGTGCGCGTTTAAATGTCAGTAATGTCTGTGAGGGTCCATGGATATCAATAGACTATAGAAAGTCGAATTGGAAAAGCGAACGGAAACACAACAGATGGAACGACACGATTCACCGGCTGGCCATCCTTGTTAACTTGGCACTTGGCCAGGATCATATCGATCCTGAATCAAGAGAAGTAGAACCGTGGTTTACGGAGAGGCCTTCCTTCCTCTTTATGGAGAGAGGCCGGAATTTGAAATTCATACTCTGTTCGAGTCTCACGGAAGGAAGTTCGCTCAGGACGATGGTTCTTGTCGTTTGATATAACTATTTACCGTATTCCTAAGATATTGCATGAGAAAAAGGTCAGGTCACCGTTCATGACGATACATACATCTCAACTGTATTTTAAGAAGCTTCCTTTTTAATTTTTATATTCATATTTTATATATCTTTATAAATATCCTATTTCGATCGTTCGATAATAACGAACAATATTTTTTAATTTATTCAGAAATATTTCTTTTTAATGAATCATCTGAAACATCGTATACACTTACTGATCGTCATCCGACAATTCGCGTTGACGAAGAATTCTCTGTAAAAAATTTCATCGATCATGGAACGTTTTGAAATTGGAAAAATTTTAAAAAGGAAATAGAAATAGAAAAAAAAGAAGATATATATATATGTATACAAATAAAAAATAAAAAAAAAAGAAAGAAAGAAAAATGGTTAAAATGTTCCGTATTTGAAGTTTCGTACGTACACACCCTGTTCGACTATCAAAAAACGTGTTGCTTTTTGATACGTTCATTTATTTTTAGACAGCTACCGGTGGAGAAAAATTTCGTGGTAAATATGATTTTTCTTTCGTTCCGCTTTGACGTTTCGTTTCCTTTCAGAATTTCGTTATATTCACCATAGAAGAAAATATTTCCCGATTGTGTATCTTCTTTTTGTAAAAAGAAATTCTTTTTTTAAGACGATTCGTGATTCTCATCGTTAACGTTGAGCTTTGTTCGTTATATTTCGTCAAATTCGCGTATCTTTTCGATTTCCTTCGTTATATATCTTAGGATCGTAGGAACATATAGAAGAATATATCCACTCTTACTTCTAATTTCTCAGTCTGAATTAATTTGCCCGACGATTTCACTCTAAAATCAATTTAATGGTAATTATAGCAGCGCGCCGATGTAAGCAGAAATAGCTTTCGTTCGCCGTAGCAATATTCGTCCAATCGGAGAACGCAAGTGTTATCGAGTCCTCGTTACGATGGTGCAAACGATGACACGAAACCGAAAATAGTTTTCCTCTGTTACTTCGAAATAATCGTATGTCTGTATAAATATATATATGTCTGCATGAGTGTGTTTTATCTACGTACGTATAACCACATATAAATACACTCGTGGAAACGTCTAAACACACAATCGAAACTTAACGAACGAAATCCTTCTCGTTAAAATCGAACAAACATACTTGCTCGGTCTCTGTTGCAATTACTGGAAAATATTGTTTTTACTAAGCGCGTTAATTAACGTCTAAATGTTATCATTAAAGGAGATAGTGAAATACGACCGAATACGGTAAAGTTCGTCAACGTAAGACGGAAAATTTGACGAAGGGTTAGTCAAAATCGATAGTAAGAGTAGGTCATATTAAAAAGGATGTTCTATTCGACGAGATGCTGATATTTCGAATCACTTTTTGATATCTTTGCATAAACCCGTGTATAAATAATCCAACTGCAGTTTGTTCCTCATGTAGATATGTTTTGTGGTATGACAGAGAGAATTCTCTTGTATGATATGCAATTCGTATCATAGTTGAGAAACTTTTCAAAATGACTGTACGCTTGCTTTGCATATCTGTAATAAAGTTTACTATTTGCGTCTCTATTTCTACGTCTGTTTACACACACACACACACACATACACACTATCTTGTATATTCTCTAAATTAAATTTTGATATACCTTTGATTTTATGGTTAAACAGAGAAAATAATCTATAAATTTTATTATATCATTGCTTTCTAATCTCTTATTACGATTATTTTCGTCACGACGTAATAAAATTTATCTATATACTTATCTCTCAATTTCTTTCAAGATTGTCCTCCATTTATGAATTTTTCGATAAAATAGACAAAATGAATTAGATAAGCAATGGAAGATCGAAAAAATGAGGTAACAAGGGATAATAAGGAGTTTTTAATTTAAGAGTCTTCTTCACTTTCTCCCTCTCTCTCTCTGTCTCTTCTTTTCCTCTTTTTTTTTTTTTTTCTTTGAAAATAGGTATCTCAAACAGTTCTTTAACATGCGAGATGAGATTATCCCCGAGGGAGAGGTCATGCACTTTACGCAACAATGAACTCCCCTTTATCATCAAAAGCAGCAGTTGAAGCCCCGTGACACTTGTTTTCTTTTTCTACTTTTGTTTCTTAATTTTACGATATAATCGTAGACCATACGATTATATAAATAGACTCGCGGAATTACATTCGAACGATACGAAATTTATTGAGAAATTTTTCTTGGTTATATAAAATAGGATTAAATTTATGTTCGTATAGGGAAATACGTCAGTGAAAGAACGATAAAAAGAACTCGATGCGTAACAATAAGCTTCATCAATCTCGAAAGTTATTTTTCCTCTTCGATTTTGATTACTCTTCTTAATCGAAATGTCCTTAGTTGTCGTCGTGAAAATTTAAACGCATTGCGAACATAACGTTGACTATATATTTCGATCGATCGATCGATCGATCGATATATCGATCCATCGATCGATCGTTCGAGTCCTTGTCGTTTTGAGTTTCAACCCTCCTTCCCTCGTATTAATTTATTCTTTCATCCTGGATAAAAGGATTTACTTTCAACGAACTATCGTAAACTCTTAACCTATTGTAAAACGATACGACAGTTGAGAAAACCACCAATTAACGATCGACCTTCGGTAAATTGACATTTCCGTTCGTTACTACCGTTACTTCGGGAAAATGTATTATACGATCAAATTTCGTCCGATTTAGTGGAATCAACTGTCACACCGAGTTACGTGTACTCTTCCAAAAGAATTGACTTCCCTATAGAAACTAAAATAACAACTCCGCCGTATATAACATAATATCCCTTCGTCATGTCGGATTATTATCAACGGAAAAAGGATTATATGGAAAATGTATCGATAATTAATTTCCATGAAAATTCGAACCGAATACATGATCGCTCTTGAAATTAGAACGTCAATGTGACGATAATCATCCCCTTTTACTTCTTTCTCCCTCTCTCTTTCTCTCTCACTCTCTCTCTTACTCTCTCATCAAAGTTTGCTAATGACGACGATGGAAACTTTTTTCATAAACAAAAAACAAAAAAAAAGAAAAAAAAGAAAAAAGCAAACTTTCGGAGAAAAGAAATATATATTCGATTACAAGCGAAGATATCGTTCGAGTCGAATAAAAAAAAAAGAGAGAGAGAGAGAACTTACTACTTAAATATAGGAGCTACAATATCGTTGGTTGTATTAGTGGTGGAAAAAAAAAAACAAGGAAAAAAAAACGTTTAAAAAGGGACTGTCTAAGCGCAAAATAGCACACGGTTATCGATCCACGCAGCGAATACACGTTTACATACACAGTAAACACGTACGCATAATAACACGCTATGAACATTGGCTCGACGTTTTGTTCCTGATTTCTACCCTTCTTCCAACCCTCTCCACTCCTACTCCCACTCCCTATCCCACCCTATCCACGATCATTATCAGAGCTACGATCGATTTATACCTCTTGTACTATAATTTATCGAATCAAAACCAACAAACTCTTCATTTTTAATTTGAAACGATCATGTGCTTTCAACGTGTTCCATCTACCATGGCCTTCACCGAAGTTTAGCAAGAATATTTTGATGGAGATGACCTTTAAAGCTAGAAAAGAAGAGTTTATTGCTGTCTGTCTCTTTCTTTCTTTCTCTTTCTCTTTCTCTTTCTCTTTCTCTTTCTCTTGCTGTCTAATTAATCTACCTTGATTCTCATATACATTGATATGATAAAATGCTCTATCCAGTAAATTCCGTAACATGATAATCTAAGGAAGACAGGAAAAATTTTATTTCTTTTATCACGAGAGTCTTCGTAGAAGGCAGAAAAATAAACCACGTCTTTGCTGCCTTTTATCACAGTAATTCCGTTTCACAGACTTTGTTCTGTTGTCTTGATGAACTGCTGAGTAAGATGAAGAAAAGAATTAATACAAAGAAAAGAGAGAGAAAGAGAGAGAATGAAAAAATATATCAATTAAGCAACTTCTTTCTTTAAGAAAATTATTTACATTATTATCCAACACGGAATTTCAAATTCAATCTATTTTAAAAGACATCACGACCTTTCCTTTTCACTGCTAAGCCAATATAATTCTATTTTTATAAACTTTATTATTAATGCCATCATTATATCACACTAATACACATCAAACGTTTCTCTTTCTCATTCTCAGCTCATAAACCTTCCTTCTCTTTCTTTCTCTTACTTTCTAACGAAACTCAGCATTCTTTTATCGTCGATTCGTTATACAGCGAAGTTGTACTACTGTTTCAACGTTTCTTCGATGCTCGTTAACGACGACATTAACTCTTTAAAACGTAACGCGACGATAAAAGAAGTTTGTGGGTGTAACCTTAATTTTAGAACACTTTCGACCGAAAGGATAAAATATTTTTAACAATCATAGAACGATCACGACGACTCAAGTGGAAATTGATATTTTCTTGGATGTTCTTTCCGTTCCTCGTGAAAAGGTAAAAAGATAACGAGTAAGAGATAAGGATATCGATATCACGAAATCACTTCGCATAATATTTGCATAATTCTTTTTTTTTGCATCGAGCACGTGGCAGAAACGAACGTTTTTGATTTACATTGGAGTTGTTAGTCGAGGATTAGGAATTCTATTGGTGGATAACTTAACTGTGTTCTATTATCGCACAGACTACACGTACACATACACACTTTCTCTCTCTCTCTCTCTCTCTTTCACTCTCTCTCTCTCTTGTGTGTATGTATGTGTGTCTATAAACGTATATAAAACACATGCATGTACGTACGTGAGTACATATATATGTATATATAGATAGATACATATATAGATATAGCAGAGAAATCGAAAAAGCGAGCACAGCTTTGATCAAATAGTCGACGTGAATGATATTTGTCGAGAGCACAGTTGACTCGTGTCATTAGCGTAGCGAGTAAAATGTTACTATGTAGCAGTGAAAGATCGAATAGATCGGATAGAAATAAAATATGTCGCTTGGAAAATGCGAACATTTTTCTCATGATCACGAGAAGGAAAAAGAAAAAGAAGAAGAAGTAGAAGAAAGAGGAAAGAAAGAAAGAAAGATCGATATCTCGCACATTATCATTCTTTCTCCGCGATTATCATTTCGAAATAATTATATGCATTAGAAATAGGTATACATTTTAATCCTGCGAAAGTATTACGAAGTTTTTTCCGATATAGGAATAAAGAAAAGGAAGCTCGGATAAAACACATGGGACTCGTAAAATTACCGTCACTCTTAGTAATAAAATTTAACGTTCTCCATTGTGCCACTTTCGTTCGTCTCTATCTTCATACAATTTTTTATTCATAATTCTCACGACTTTTCTCGTACGAAGCCTTTTGTATTCGAATAAAATTAAAGGGCAGACAGTGAATAACAAACAAATAGAAGACATACCCTCTCTCGCGTTATTTCGTAATTGTGTTACACTATAATTTAATATATTTGAATAATACTTACTCTCGCTCGTAAATTTGATACTTAAGAAACGTGTAAGAGAGAGAGAGAGAGAGAGAGAGAGAGAGACAGAGAAGGTTAGAAAGAGTAACACAATCGCATACGCTTACACAAAGAAGTCCATTCCACCTTCTCGTTAAAAAAGTATCATTCGTTTCTTCTATCGTTAAAATCATGATAGACACGAACGTCCACTTTTTGCAAAGTACTTTGTTATCCTTCTTCATCGATAAACTATTTTCGTTCAATTAACGATTATCACGATTTTTCCGGTCCCCTTTTCCCTCCCATTCACTAATACCAATCTACGAAACTATGATTTGAAAGAAAATAATTTATTTAACAAACGAAAAGAAAAGAAAAGAAAAGAAAAAGTATTTCTCTAGATTATAATAATCTGACAAAGAAAATACTGACAATCTTGTTTGATAAAAAGTTACATTTTTCGAATTCTTTCTAGTTTCGTTTCAACATGTTTTGCATATATATATATAATATATATGTATACAAACGTGTATATGTAACATATGTATATGAGAATACAGACGTACGTGTATTGGTTAACCTCATTTCTTTTTCTCTTTTCTTTTCTTTTTTTTTTTTCTTTTTACGACAGAAAGAAAAAGAGAAAAATACGAAGATACTCACGCGGATAATATGGATACCATACTATAGATAAATAATTCGCAAAAAAAGTGAAAGATAGAATGAAAAATAAGAGATGAAAATATAGCAGAAAGATGACAAACTTCCGTTTACTTGATAAACGAGACGCTATCAGAATTTATGAGGATCCTGTTGTAATATATATATGTGTGTGTGTGTGTCTATACGACTCATTACATCTACCGATTATCCAAACAACTTAAGAACAATAAGAAAAATGTTCTCCATGCACGGAATTGAGTCATGCGTTGATCGAGGCCAGATCCTTCGGTATTATTCGTAGAAACTCTAGTCGTCATCGATCGTCCCTTCATCGACGTTTCCTCCAGCGTGCGAAAATCTACACCGGTTCTTCAAACATTCTACAATAACCCGATTACGCGTGTTGATGCTACAAACTTCTCATTTATCTCTTTTTCTTCTCAAAAAATTCTCAATTTTTTAGAAAAAAAAAAAGAAAGGAAAAAGAAAAAATTTTCTATCCCTACTCACAAAATGTTGTAATACTAACAAAGATCGATAAATAAATTCTTATCATCGTTCTATTTATTTTTTACTTCGTTCTGATCGTCGATTCATTTAGTTGATTAGTTTTTAAAATTAAACTTTAAATTCCATTAATGAACGGTAATTAATTTTGCAGGTTTTATATGAAAGATTCGTAAGATACTTTTTTGTAATATTCGGAAGGATTAAAAGTATACTTTCTAATGAGAAATTTCATTTCAAAGGTATGACAATGAATTTTTTTTTATCTTTTGTCCATTAAAAATTTTTGCAAAATATCTTTGGGTATGTAATTTTACTCAAGTAAAAAAAGAAAGAGAAAAAAAAAGAAATAAAAAAAGAAACAACAACACGAGTTTATATGCACAGACACATATACAGATACACACACATACATACATCAATATTCTTCTCTGAATATTATTCACTAAAATATATCAAATTTCGTCAATGCCTATATGGAAACATCGAGGTCGGTCATACGATTCACGAGGATGGACATTCGAATGCAATTTCGCAACATACTGATATACGATACGATACTATCATTTGTTATCTATACGTATTATTAATTACTTTCTATGACGTTCTATTTCTATCGAAGAAGTGTCATAATTTCGTTTTTTTTTTTTCTTTGAGATAAAAAGTGAATAAAAAAAGAAAAGAAGCAGAAAAAAGCGAAAGAGATATCCAAAAAATTTATTTTGCAAAATTCCAATAAATTGTATCAAATAAAAAGTTCGCTGTTATCGTCCGATTGAACAGGAAAAAAAGAAAAGAAGAAAGTATTTACTTCTTCTTTTTACAAGTCGATAGAATAATATTTGGATTCGTTTAAAGTGCGCCAACTCACGAATTTATGACAACACGCGATCGTATATCGAATGCGATCGATGTAAAATCATGGAGGAAAACTCGATAGTAAAGAAGACGATGATTCTTCTTCTATCGGCGTTGAATGCATCCAGAACATTTCCTTCAGCTTTATGAGATTGAAGAATTGAATTATTTTAATGCAATAAATGCACTTTCGTAAAGGGTCCTCGTGATCCGATTCTCCGTTAAGAAACAAAGTATTGAAAACATTATGACTATTTTAAGATAAGGATTACTACCATAGTATTCATAAAATGAAACTTTTAAACGATCAAAAATTGTTTAGAACAAAAGTATAATGTTAATTGTTAAAAGTTAATATATATGTATGTATGTATGTATGTATGTATATGAATATGTATGAATGTATAATAACATACGTTTTGTACAACCGTACGTAAGCTCGTTAAAATTCAAATTGAACTGGATAAAAAAAAAAAGGAAAAAGGAAAAAGAAGAAAAAGAAATCGCCTAATGTAATTATCACGTAATCTTTTTGTTACCTGAAATTCGTTTTGAGAATCGCGTGTAAGTAACGAGTTAATTGGCAGTTCGATAAAACAGCTCGATATACATTAAAATCGGTCAATCGTTTATTTACAATTTAAAACGGCTGTACTAAATTCAAGCTCTCACGCAATTATACGGATTATAACATCGCATTATGATAATAATGTTCACTCTGCGATTTCGTAAACTTGTAATTGAATTATAATCTACGCGGAATGTATGTTATATACAACAGTGGATATAATTAATGTAACGATTGGAGATTAATTAAATCAAAGGTACGATAGAATCACAATTGATGGAACGCAACTATCTTCCGATAATAATCGCGTTCTGGATTGACCTTTGATTTTCGACTCCCTACATCCCATTGAATCCTTTTAAACCGGTATAAATTCGGATAGTTCGCACAGGAATTTTAAGTAGGATCATTAGAATCACCTTTGATGTAGTTCATGCTCGATTAATCAAACTCTCTGATAAATCATTGTTAAAGGAATTTGAATAATTTTACGTTTGACTTGAAAACGAAGATCGATTGTATTTAATCGGTGATATTTAAAAAAAAAAAAAAAGAGAGAACAAAAAGAGAGAGAGAACGAAAAAAAAGATTACATAATCTCAATTTTTTAAAAACGAATTGTATAAGTATCGAAGTCTTAAACCTATTGGATCGATTGTCGAAGCACGATGCAACCAACGTATGTACATAATTATCTCTTGTTAAATAACTCGATAAAATTCTTCGAATATTTTCGATTGCTTAGAATGCAGACTAAGAATGTGTCATCCTTCGCGTAAGAAGGTCAACTATTCGAAGATGCAACTACATACAGCTGCATACAGTTGCATACAGCTGCATACAGCTGCATTATCCCTTGACCTTCCCACTAAACCGCGTCACTTGTAATGTTCCGTTATTCTCCTGTGTTAAGGTGTTAACAGAGTAATTTACCGTACAACGCATACGTCCATTGAACATGCCAATGATTATTAGACGTGTAGTTAGATGCTTTGATCGATCTTTGGTAAAACATAGATAGATCATTGATGATAACATTTCCATACATATTTTACTATACAATAAACTATTCAGGAAAAATCTTTTGTGAATTTATCATGCAACTTTTCATACGGTCATTCATACATACACATACACGCACGTACATTCATGAACATTTTTCTATTATCCGTAAAAGAGATTTAAGTATTCGCTATAAATTCGATATTTAGAACGAAAATATATTTTTTAAACTCTCTCGAATATCTTTCTGAAAACTATCTCTACTAAAAAATGGTAATAATAATAATAATAAGAAGAAGAAGAAGAACAACAACAACAACAACAACAACAATAATTGCGATCAAATATTATCTTTGATCCTACGTATATTTCAGATTAAATTATGAGAAGATACTCTTGGGGATGCAACTGACATTAAAAGAAATATTTCGATCGGACGATTGGAAATATGATTTACGTGTTGCATTTTAAAAGTACACAGATTAATACGATAATAAACACGAATACATATTTTCAATTGATATTTTCAATGGACAATGCTAATTAAATACGTTTGTAAGATGTTTCTGTATACTCGTATACGAATCTCGAAATAATTAATTGGTCAAACAAGTGAGTATGGACGATCTCTCTCTTTCTCTCTGTATCTCTCCTTCTCTCCTCTCTATCAGAGAGATCCAATAATCAAAATACATGTCAATTCCCAAATAGTATATTCACGAAACTCTCTGAACCTAGATGACTAAATAGCTTTCATCATTCCAAACGTCTCTTGAGGATTTCTCCATTTGAATAATTTTACGGTAGACCTGATACACGATGATTTACGTGAAAACCGATCTAAATTTTTTGTGTACTCGAAAATTTCACGAAAGAAAAAAAAAAGGGAAAAGAAAATGGCCTAGTTAAAATTTCCGAATTATTTTTAATAATTATAAATATCGCAAAATTGGAAAACATCGTTAGGTAGATCGTTAGATATTCCAGGAAATATATATCAAAGTCTTAAACGATAGATTGACGTTTCGAGAGATCGATTTGACCTACTTATATGATAAAAATTTTGTGACGTGGGCGTTAACTCGTGTGTCATGTGTGAAAAGTGAGCCCGAAATCTTTTCACATTTTTTTTTTTTTTCTGAATGAATGAAAGTCGACCAACAGTGATTCGTGTGATCTGCGAAGATAAATGTATTTATTGTCATGATATGAAATTACGAATGGTCGAAGATATACACGCGAATATTTCTATTTCTTTCTCTCTTCCTCTCCCTCTTTCTCCCTCTCTCTTTCTCTCTACGCACCCGCTTTTTCACCTTGACAATGTTTAAAAACATACGACGTAATTGTTGAACGACTGCAAAGTTTGTAAAACTAATTGAAGAAAAATCAAAATGGTACGTCGTGACATTGACTGAATCCTTGGGAATATCTCTCTCTCTTTCTCCCTCTTTTTTTCTCTTGGCAATATTTATAAACATACGATGTGATCGTTGAACAAATACAAAGTTCGTAAAACTAACTGAAAGAAAAAAAAATGAATACTTCAAAAGTAACATTCGTTCTTAGTTTATGAATCATTTTTCAATCTGAGATTCGAATTTTTATAAGATCATATATGATTTTAGATTTATTATGGTGGAAAATAAGAAAGAGAAAGAGAGAGGGAGGGAGGGAGCTCTGACAGTTTCTTTCGAAGAAAGGAAATTTTTCTTCTAAAACGAACATAAGTCGTATATATTTATTTGCATTACGTATATACGTAAAATACACGTACACGTACGCGTGTTTACTTAGCGAAAGAATGAAAAAGAATCGGTTGAAAGAGTAACCGTTCTCTTTTCCCCTCTTTTCCCTTTCTTTCCTTCCAAAATCAGTTTTATTCTTCGTACTCGGTATTTCCGCAAAAATCCCTGAAAGAAATACGATTCGTCTTCATCGTTATAAGTAATCCTCTTGAAGATAAAAAAAAAAAGGAAAAAGAAAAAAGAAGTAAAAGAAAGATGTATGTGCCATCTTAGCGATAAAAAAGTAGTACGTGATTCGTGACATCGAATAAGATCGATAGTTTCTTTTTTTTCGCCTGAAATAAAAATTTCTTGGCTCTAAAAGCCTCGAATGTTCCAAGAAAAGAAAATAAAAATCGTTCGAACTCGAAGAAACCTGTCGTTTTCTGTCACGAGAAGTACCATAGAGAAGGAGAGAAAAGAGAGGAGAGAAAAAGAGAGAGAGAAAGAAAGAGAGAAAGAGAGAGATCATTTTGCAACAATGGTCCGTCAACGCGTATTATTTGCACAGTTGTCGTGCGCTTTTACCATCGCTCGATGAAATAAAAGCATCTGTCTGTCTTGAAAATAAGCCAGACTTGCTGAGCTCATTATCGTACCAAAGAATTTACGTAAAGAACGTTATATTTTTTTATATTATTTTTCAGAGAAATAAGATTAACGTAAAGAAAGAGAGAGAAAGAGATAAAAGTACATTATATTTTTTATATTATCCTTTCGAGAAATAGGATTAACTTAAAAATAAAGAGAAAGAGAGAGAAAGAAATAGAATCCCTTTAACCCAAATCTAGTTCTTTCTATCGAATTTCTATAAATAGATAAAATAAAATGTTCTATGAGAATACACAATACTTAACGTAGTAGTTTTCCCATTTCTTGTAATTAAGAAAACTCATCGTAAGAAAATTAGATTCGTGCATAGATACATTGGGATTCGTACTTATTGGACGTACCTAAGTATATATACATATACATATACATATATATATATGTGTGTGTGTGTATACACATATAAACGTACACAAGCAAAGTAGTGGTTCTGCTTCTTTCAGAATGATTTCTTTAGTTTGCTAGAAGGTACGGAGTGCGCACCTACCTCCTACCCTCTCGACCTACTTTTTTTAAATTAATTTATTGGAACATTTTGCACGGGATTTCGAAAGGAACAATTGTGTTTTATAAGTTTAAGACACAATGTAAAGTATATATGTATAGACCGTACGACGTGACTCCAAGCGCTTCGATTAGACTGAGTCGATATTAACGTTAATACAAGTTTATCGTGTTTACCTGCGTCTTTGCTTTTCATCCTTTTTTCAATATTGGTAGAACATCAACGATATTTCGATGTGTCGTCTTCGAGGACGACGACTACGATTACGACGACGACGACTACGACGACGACGACGACGACGACGACGACGTAGTCGAGCGAGAATGATCAAGAAGATAAGTTAATTACGGTATAGCGTGCGTGAACCGTTTCCGACATAATCGGGTGTAAAACTCGATGTAACTTTCTCAAATAAAAAAAAAAAAAAAAGAAAAGAAAAAAAAATTACGATCTCTTGTCAGGTGCTCGACTAATAACCGCATCGTTATTAATAGAATTTATTATAAATCGGAAGGATCGATATTAAAAGAAAAAATTTTTTCAAAAGCATATTGTTCATATACATTCTTTGAAAAAAAAAAAAAAGAAAGAAAGAAAGGAAAGAAGTAACAATAACCAAAAGAACAGAACTCTTTCTTCCTTCTTTTCGTTAAACTTGACAAATCTTAAGGATTAAAGATCAAAGACGCAGATGACACTTAATAAAAAATATTTCATTAGTATTAGAAATTCTCACCTATTCAGAGAAATTAGGAAAATGTCGTCTCGAGTCCTAATGGCGATGATTCGAAATACGAGTTGATAAACTTCACTGAGCAAAACTTTTTCAATCTCATGATTGAAACATACACAAATCTCTCAACACACACTTTCATGAAACGATCATGAAAATTCGATTTTAAGGGCGCACGAGTCATGCAATCGATTTCGTTTAAGAGACGAAACGATAAGCGGAGACGTCCTTTAAGAGTAATTATGTGATAAAGTCTAAGATAGGAACGAGAAAAAGAGACGGACGACGACCGATCCGCACGAGGTCGCGTGTGCTGTCGAACTGAAAGAGGAGAGTAGCAGAGAGAGAGTGCCGGTTGTGGCTTCGAGCTCCTGCCCTCCCGTCAACCAGGTCTATGCTCGTCTGCTGCGGTCGAGCATGCTCTTTCTCTCTCCCACTCCTTAACCGCCTATCGTCTATGTATGTATACACATTGGTTTATACAGCAACTATGTTGTGTACGTAAATATATACCTACATACGACCTACGTAAATTTATAAAACATATAGGTACGTTGCAAGTGTGTTGCACCAAGGAAGAAAGAGAAAGGGAGAAAGGGAGAGAGAGAGAGAGAAAGAGGGAGGGAAGGGGAGAGAGAGAGAGAGAGAGAGAGAGTCAAAACTCAAAATAGAAGTCTCACGCTACGAAAAAGAAAAAAGAAAAATAAAGAAAGAAAGAAAGAAAGAAAAAAAGATCCAAGAGCCGTCGAAAACCAACACTAACTAACAGTACAATCAATGATGTAACTCTACTTGGACAGTTTGACTAATTTAAAGCACGTTGCTTCGAGCCAAAATTGTATTTTCTTGCGTCTTCCTCGATAAATGATTCCTACGGAATAATATTTCCAACGATTCTAATTATCAATGGATATATTTTTCAATTGTGTTTCAGAGGATATCGTAGAGATGTTTCGATCGTTCGTTTTTTTTTCTTTTTTTCCTTTTTTCACAAATCTTTCGCGAATGACAGAATGTTGTCATTAAAAGCAAATTTCACAGTTTTCCCTTCTATAGTTTTTTTATTCCTTTCTTTTCTTAATACTGAAAAAGAAAAAAGTTATTAAGATCATTACTATTTAATTATTTTTATAATACAATTTTTCTTATGAATCTAATTATGAAAAATATTATTTCACGATTTTAAATTAACATTCGAATTAATTCGAGTAAAAGGATATCTTATTTGTTGTTTCTTAATCGACGTGAAACTTAAAGTTCGATGAGCTTAAGCGAACGATACACTCGAGATTACGTATGGTTTTCTGAAAGAGTGTCCTCTTTCATCGATGGAAAAGAATTAAATAGATCATCGTTGTTATCGTCGTCGTGATCGTTTCTAATGATCTCCTCAAGTCAAGGATGTGTGACAAGGTTAGAAGGAAGAGATATGCGCCATCTTGAATATATATACATATATACATATATATACATATATACATATATAGGTAAGCTTCGATTGGCCGATATTTCCAACAACGTAATCGAGTTATAAGCTGGTTAAACGATATATCGAAGAGGAGGAAATGAAAGAGGAAATCGAACGAAGGAAATCGATAGGGTTCATTCCTCCTCGAACCTTCCAATAGTTTCGTGAACCCTTTCGACAGTAGATAGATACATCAATTATCTAAACGGAAGTTCAAAGACCATGTAAAAGAAATAAAAAAGGTTGATCGATAAGGATGGTCGAGCGAGATTAAGAGACAATATAAAATCTTCTTAAAGTACACGAGAAATCGATTTATCGATAGGATCTAACGTTCCTTTGAGGGAAAACTTACTTATAAGATTGATTACCCAATATCTCCTTTATAGTAAATTAATTCACTCGTTTTCTCGACAGACAAAAACAATCTGACATCTTAGTACGAAATAGTTTATAGATTCCTTACGTTATCATGCGATTCGAACTATCAACAAGATGAAGAGGGAGAGAGTGAGAGAGAACTATACAGAAACATACGTTTTTCTCTCTCTCTCCCTCTCTCTCTAATTCAAGCGCTCTAACTCGGTCGAACAGTTAAGCGTGCTAGTCCAAGTATGAATTTCTAACAACTAATTAAGTAACTCTCAAGTTGAAGCATGAATTAACTTGCTTCGGATGAACCCGCAAACACCAAACGATGATGACGACGTTGAGAATCGCGACATTAAAAGTCGTGGGGAGTCGTACGTACGTGGAAAATGTCAACGTGAGGATTTTCCGACGTAGCATTAAGAGAGGGAAAAAAAAGAAGAAAGAAAAGAAGAAAAGAGATGGGTTTAACGACATCCCTTGGATGCATCCACCATCGTTGCTTTCGCTCATATTAAATCTTCTTCGGGAAACTTGGGAGAAAAAAGCTTCGTAACATAATGAACCGCCTGAAGAACGAAAAGAAAAAAAAAAAAAGAAAAATATATATATATATCTACGAGTAAATCCACTGCCTGACAACACGTAGAAAAATAATATCAAAGTATTATATCTAGTCAGAGTTTACGCGTATACAAGTAAAAAATAATTTTATTTTTATATGCGAACAATAATTGTATCATATAGTCCGAAGGATAATTATATTTTCTATGCGAATCCGAATTTATATGTCGTATATATGATAAACGTGCAACGAGAGTCCACAAGAAAACAAAAAATTCAATAAAATAGAATGAAACGAAATGAAAAAGAAAACAAAAAGAAAAAGGAAAAGAAAAAGAAAGCAAATTTCCCGAATCAATAACGATAAAGCGAGCTTGTCACTGTTTCAATTAATGCAATTTACGTATTGGGTTGTAACATATATGTCATCCCATTTATTTCGTTCGACGGTAGGTCACAGTGCTTTTTCTTAACGTTATCAATTTCAACCCATGCAAATATTATCTTTCATTTTAGAATATGACATACTCGTTGTCATTTTACTAAAACTTTCTTCTTGTGATCAATTAGCCCTTAGCGTTTTTCCTCTCTCTTTCTCTCTCTTTTCATTTTTCTTTTTTCTTTTCTTCTTTTAAACATGTCGAAAGAGAAAAAAAGATACTATGCTTTTTTTTTACTATACGAAAGAGGCACTTTTTTACTCGTGTAAAAAAGTTTATTCGTAGCGTGTATGAAGCTTCGTGAGGATGATTCAACGTGAAGAAAATGATAGCGAAGATATACGCGAGGAAAACTTTGACGTCGAAGGTGCATTTCATGAAAAAAAGAAAAAAAAGAAAAAAGAAAAGAACAAAACAAAAAAGAAAACAAAGAGAAATTAGGACTAACTCTGATTACAATAAAATCTTATTAAAATAATAATCGAAATGTCACTTTTTTTTTTTGGATTTTCACGAAAGTGATAGTACGAAAAAAAAAAAGAACAATAATATGGCTGATACGGTTATAATTCAATACATTCGCAGGTATATACGTAAGTGTTCACGAATAACGATCCAACCGTATTTCATGATAGATATCCCAGTTGACTGATGTTCGCATCGGAAGCAAATAGATGGAGAGGAGGAGAGTCCGGTGTGTTGCATCTGACGGTGCATCTGACAATGCAACCATTCGAGTGCACGCGTATGCGAAACTCAGAGAGGTGAGAGGATTTAGTTTGGTTGTCGCACGTCTATTGTATTTGACTTCTAACTGAGGACTATGCTATCAGGAAGGCAACGGTCAAAGGATACAACGCAACACGAAATTACTCTCGATCAAGAGTATACTTGGGCTTACCTATCGGGATGTTTCTAAGTTTACCTTTTACTAAAAGGTAAACTTACTAGGTTATCGAGAGAACTTCAACGCTTAAATTCATTATTGCTTGGAATACCGAACCTAAGGGTTCAAATAGAATTCATTAATTTTAAGCCCTATTCAAGACCTTCGATTAATACCTTGTTAAAATGAAAAAACGTTCGCTCGAGTGACTTATTAAATTATAGATTTAAAAAAAAAAAAAAGAAAGAAAACAGGATTTATTTTTTCTCCTAATTTATTCATTGCTTTCAAATATTTTAATAAGCAGGAATAAACGATAAAGCGAACCATTCTATCGATTTTATATATCGTCTCTCTCTCTCTCTCTCTCTCTCTCTCTCTTTCCCTTTCTTTATCGACTTTAATACATCTCCGTAAAAGAAGAGAAAGAAAAGGAACGCATTCCGATATAAACTTCACAACTTTATCGTCGTATCCATCTTGAAACGTTATCAGGCAGAAGAAATATCTCTTTGGACGTGCTCGTCGACTTTCGGCTTCTTAAGCTCGCAAAATCCTCGTTTTCGTGAAAATCCAAGAGTTTAAAGTAGGCTCAAACTTCTCTCCTCGAGCTTAGTTCTCTTTATCATGAGAGTTAGAAGTACCCACTCGTGAAAAAGGAAAAAACGTGTTGGTGATAAAGAGAACAAAATCGTAAAAAAAGAAAAAAGAAGAAGAAGAAAAGAAAGGAAAAAACCTTGATTTCCAAATTCATTGAGAAAAAAAAAAGAAAAGAAAAAGAAAAATGAAAACAGTCCCTCATTGGAATATAACACGCGTGTACGAAAAAGATGAAAAAGATGGAACAGTGGTGTAAGAAAAATATGTAATTTTTAGTTACCACTTGGCGAATTTTAGTTACCACTTTCTATCAAAAAACAGAGTTAGTTTTACGGGGATTGGCCTGTCCAGTCTCGGAAAATTTACACAACCCAGAAATTTCAAATGTTTCTCGAATATATGATAAGACAGAATGTAATAATAGAACGTGTTTGTTCCGCATACACGTACATATATATGATATAACTATGCATGACCCATGATGCTTACCCTTTGGAAGAGAAACAACGATTATTTCCACGGGACGCGTAACTACGAGAAAATACGTTGATTCTATAGAAGAGCTGCAAGCCCCTCGGATGTTTCTATTAACCGATATATCTGATTTATACCTGACCGTCGTTTTCATCGATCGACGCGATGCACTTTGGAAACATGCGTGAAAGGAAAATATCACCTTCGTAGAATTTTGAACACTTAACCTTTTCATTTCGTACAAAATAATCGTAAAATTCTCAAATGAAGAAAGAGAAAACGAAACGTGTAAAAGGAAAATTTAAAAAAAAAAAGAAAAAAACAAAATTAAAAAAGAAATGAAAAGAAAAAAAAAAGGAGAATGAAAATAAATTGTACGACTATTTTGGCAATAATCGGAGATGTTCACACAAGTCTTGAGATTATCTAAGAAAAGCAGGTGAAAACAGTGATGCTCGTATTGGCAACTTTCCCAAAATGAAAATTTTCATCCAACGATGTAAGGATAACTACGTGAGTACTTACGATTTTACTTACTTAAGTGCCTTTCGTAGGCGTTGAAATGTTAAATTGCTCAACGTTACGAGTCATAACGAATTCCGAATACTCCAAGAAAGAAAGAAAGAGAGAGAGAGAGAGAGAGAGAGAGAAAGATAGAATGTTACTAAACGAGCGAATTGGAATTTCTGAGGAGCAAAATTATCTCGTTGAAACACTCGTGAAAGTTCGGCTTAAATCGCACGTGCTCGAAATAAGCGTGAAAAGTATGTGACACGAGAATAAAATGTTTATAGCAACGAGAATTTTTCATGTTTTTCGTTTTCTTACGTCATAATAATCCGAGAGTATATAAATTAATGAAAAGATCGTGACACGTAATAAGAAATTTTTCTTTCGCGATGGAAAAATGAACGATTTCGTATTCTCTCTCTCTTTCTCTCTCTCTCTATATATATATATATTTTTTCCTTAGAGGATCACGAATACTTTGGCAATAAGATACTTTTCTCCGTGATCTTTTCGCACGCGGCAAGCTTTCTTAAATTCTCGAAGGATCTTGAAAACTCGTTACGAAGAAGTAAGTACAGTACTATTACTAGTTCAACGCTAACGTGCATCGAATTATTAAATTCACGTTTTCGTTAGATATATACGAAGTTATTTTTAATGAACACATCGAATAACAATTAAATTCCCTCTGAGCTGAATTCTCATCGTCAGAAAAATCAACACGGATGATTTTTTTTCTGTTCTTTTCTTTGTTTCCTTTCATTTCATTTTTTTTCCCTTTTTCGAAAGCACAAAGAAAAAAGAACGATGCAGCGAGAGTACATTTCGTTTCATTAAGTTTCTCGTGATTCGAATTTATGAAAGAATGTTTCATTCGTAGGATATACAATTTTTGAAAAAAATGAAAAGAAAAAGCGATGTTGACTTTTATTAACAGACTGGCAAAATCACGTCGTACTACGAACGATTGTAGATTGTACCGGTCACTCCAAGAGTCATAAATTTTTTCCGGTTTCGATTTTGGTCCGAAACGAAGTTGTGAGAATGGGTCGATATTCGTTCTGCTATGAACTCAATTTAATTTTGCATGAAACGCAAAATGGACTTTTGAAAAGATGATCTCGTTACCGGTATACCAATAATCGATTGGGTTTGCCGAACGAGTAGATCGAAGAGCAAATAAAAATTCAAATCGTTTGACTGATATATATTTCCCGTTGATATTCGTTGAAACGTACATAATCAATAATTCTTCTTTTTTTAACCGCGTTAAAAGTATGAACGATCTAATCAACCGAATCCCAATTAATAACGCTTTTTTTGATTTTAAAATCTTTTCAAAACTTCGTACGGTTTCTATTCGTACATGCATCTTTGATTTCGATCAATGTCGTTAAAATCGATGGATCGATTAAAATTATTTATATCTACGTAATTATTTATACCTACGTACTATATTTCTCTTTTTATTACACCATTTGGTAATATTTTCGAATGGTCACATATCGCGATCTCGTTTTTAAAATTATACCTATGTCAAAATGTTCGAAAAAAAGAAAAGAAAAAAAAAAGTGGTAATAAATAAATAAAAACGAACAAAATGTAACTCGCAGCGCTAATGTTTTGCTCTCTTTCGATTGCACTTTCGAAAGTAATTAATTGCACGTGTTACGCATTCGCATGTATATATGTATATTATATTATATTCTACGAATTTTTAATTTCTCTTTAACAAGAAAATTCCAACTACATTTAGAATAAAGTTATCTACGAATGAATTATTTGTCGAACATCAAAATAGATCTCTTTCATGTAGTCGTCGTATGATAAACGTACCTACTCGATAAAATAATATACGAAAATAAGCGGATAGTTTAATTATTCAGAGGTCAAAGAGCATCTTTCAAATAAATTTCTCTTTTGACGGAATAAAGAAAAAGAATTGATTAGTTATTGGACAAGAAGTTTATTTATCCACGAGAACTTCCAAGCACGAGGCTTAGCGTTGCGTCGGATTCGTGTAAGATGGCACTACGATATAAAAAGATGCAGTCGATAAAGAAGAAATTTATCGACGTGCTCGCATCGAACAAAATGTACCCGGAAGGCAAATTTCATATCTCGTTTCGTTAATATCCCTCTAGTCGTCATTGCGAATGAAAATTCATTTATTATTTTTTTTTTTAATAATAAACCATCGACTCGTGATATTGTTACGGAAGGAGAGAAACGCGTACATATAAATACATACATATAAATACATACATACAAAACATACATACATACATACATACATACATACATACATACATAAATAAATAAATAAATAAATAAACGAATGAATGAAATAAAAAAAAAAATTGTGAATTTACGTCGCACTCATGGCCAGAGAATAACATTACGCGAAACGACCTCTCGCCCCTCGAAAAATATTGTTACATTTATTTTTCTTTTTCCACATATTATCTCGTATGAAATATTAAAGTTGAATGATGTATCGTACTGAGTTATACGGCATAGCATTTTGCAGCACTTACCGTACTTCGTGACCGACTACGACAGTCCACCCTCGACGACGTCTCTTATCTTTTCGCCGCAACGCTTCCGCGACGCTGAGCCTTTCCATGATTACTTCTTTATTATTATGAATGCGTTCGATATGACGACGTTTTAAATCACCTTTTCTTTATAACTCTCACCGTCTTCCTCTTCCACGTTCGTTTCGTACATATTTTAAATAACACGATCAAATTTATTCGGGCAATAATGCGTACGTTAACGTACGCCCCCCCATCAAATAAATTTATTCGAAACAAGAAAGAAAAGAGAATAAATGAAATATTTTCTAAAACGATCTCACACGCGATCTCCTTTTATCATTTATCATAATTATCTATTACTTTCCTTTTTTATCATTTTCTTTCTTTTCTATTTTGTTCGTTCTTTTGTAACTCATCCGACAGTTAACCTTCTTCCTTTTCTTTTCGTTAAGCCGCGCACATCTTACATCTCACACGTAAAATCACCGATCGCATTTCCTTGTCCCAAATTCGTCTTATACCAATCCTATATACTAACAAATAAAAACTATCTATCTCTCCTACGTAATCGATCAAACAACACGACACGACAATTTTCCACTTTTAACGTTTTCGCGCGGCACGATTCCGACCGTCGTCTTACCTTCGCGAAAATAAACTGGCGACACGATACGACACGACACGACACGATTCTCTGAGATCAAAGGTATAACAACGTTGTTGAGAGTCGACGAGTAATTTGTTGTTGACCGATTATTTACCAACATCGATTAGAAATTCCCGAAGGAAAATTCCGGTAAGAATCGAGGTAACGAAATACTCGCTGAATGAGTGAAAGAGAGAGAGAAAAAAGAGAAAAAAGAGAGAGAGAGAGAGAGAGAGAAAGAAAGAAATAAAACGAATAAAGAGATAAGCATCTGAACATCGCGACGAACCGCACAGGACTGAATGTCGTATTGTATTTATAGAGCGACTCAGATTATTTTGAACGTCGTCGTCGCTTTTCTCACGTATACGTCGTTTCTTTCCCCGTTACTCGCGCGCACATAGAAAACTACTATTTTTTTTCTCCTTTCTTTCTTTCTTTTTTCATTTTCTCTCTCTCTCTCTCTCTCTCTCTCTCTCTCTCCATCTCTCTATTTATCTTCATCTCTCTCTCTCGCTTTTGCTCTCCTCCAATCAACCCCCACCTCGACGAATTTTGTTACCCCCTTCTTCTCTTTCCACTCATCGAAAAGGAAACTTATTTTCTTTCAAGATCGCTCGAGAGATAAAACTAATGATAAAACAAGTCCGTCTAGGAGACGTTTTTTATCATTGATGATTGATGGAAAGAGAGAAACGAATAATTTTAATGTTCGGTTTTTTCTTTTTCTTTTTTTTTTTTTTCTTTTCTTTAGAGACGAAGACTATTTTGTGAACGTTCGAGTTCGTTAAAGGAACGAAAGCCCTGTTACGTATGTCTTATTTTAATGATCTTTTTTCTCTCTTTTTGTACAAGACTAATTATTTCTAGCTTCTTTGTATTTCCTTTCCGTGTAACACGTCAAACAAGCAACGCTGATTATTCGTAACCTTTTCAATTAATTATCGGAATGATCAGAGAATTTTTTTAATGATAGTATTTAATAGAAAATAGTGTAATACGTAACGCGAATCGTACGACGGATTTAGAAAAAGAAAAAAAGAAAAAGAAAACGAAGAAATAAAAAATTAGATACCACTGTCGTGGCGTACCTTCGAAAGAATGTTTTTTATATACGTCCACTTTGGCAACCCTCGCCAGTTACATTTTATTAGTCATACGAACGTCAGAGCAGTGAATCTTTCTCTCACATCTTTACGACCAATCACAGAAAAACAGAAAGTTAAATGCCATTTTTCTAATCATTTGACACAATAATATCTTGGAAAATATTCGATAGAGATCCTTGAAAAACATGAATTTAATAGCTTCTTAGTTCTTTAGATTCGTTGGAATGTCTCTCAAAAACATGCATTATAAATATATACATTAGAACGTGATTCATCGTCTAATTCGTTACTTTACAATTCGATATATTAATGAATTTCGAAACTTTTCTTCTCCGTCTGTGATAATTTAATAGATTTAAAGATTCAATGTTTTCAATTGAAAATTTCATGTTGATTGTAATAGATTATCTATTATATACTATTATTCTGTTATATATATATATATAAAATTTGTATTTTTTAATTCCTAATCGAAAAATTATACGACTAATAGGCAAAACTGACAAAACTATTTATCCTCAAGGTTCTTTATAATTCAATAGCAAAATTTTGAGTTAGAACATTATGAAGTTTCGTATGTGGGTCGCGCGAAAGATAAAACTAGAAAGGAAAACGAAAACAAAAACAAACAAAAAATAAAAACAAAAAAGTACTATATATTTATCAGCGTAGAAAAACGAGCGATACAATTCCGAACTTAAAAGTATTTCTTCAATAAAACTCCGAATAAAGACAAACTTTTCTATCTTTGCTGAAGTAGTAGTCCGTACAAACGCGATAAACAAAACCAGCGCGTTGATCGAAATACTGATTGACGATTGTAACAACGTGAAAAATATTATTTGATAATATCGATTGTACCGACATCGTTACTCGAGATATAATAATAAGATTTATGTATATAATATGTAAAATATAAATTCGAATTCTTTTTATCAAAGAAAGCTTACAGATCTTGTTAACAGATCCAAACTTTTTCTCTCGACTATTCAATAAATAAGTAAATAAGAAATAAAGAAAAGAAAAGAAAAGAAAAGAAAAGAAAAGAAAAGAAAAGAAAAGAAAAGAGAAAAAGAAATACATTCTTTAGCAAGCACGTGTTGGTTATCGCGAGAATTCGGCATGTTTACAAAATATTTGCCAGTCAACCCAACAAATATAGATTAATCTGATGTTCGAAATGCATGCCAAGGTTTCTTCTTCAAATACAACACACGTCGTCCCTCTATATTTATTAATACACAGAAATTTTACCGATGCCGATAAAGGAATTAATCATCGTCACGATCAAAAGTATTACGAGGATAAAAAGAAAAGAAAAAAAAAAAGAAGAAAGAAGAAAGAAAGAGAATAATAAAGAAAAAAAGAAAAATAAGAATAAAAAGAAACAAAGTATGCAAACTTCCAACAACGACGTCGTTTCTAACATTCATTGATTGTTCAAACTCGAAAGCAATTTGCACGGAGAAACATGAAACAAGTTGTGCGTGTAAATTCCATCGTACTCCTGCAATACTCGTGCAATGGAACTTTTTCAAAAGTTTTCCGATTAAAATGACGATCCTGTTTCTTTGGAAAACTTCGAAATACCGAAGATATCACAGTAATCCTCTTTATTCATACGCGTTAAATCCAGAAAAACGAAGAGAGAGACTCGTCGCATCTCGAGATATATTTTTATATTATAGAAGTATTATAAAAAAAGAATACAAAATAAAAAAAAAAAGAAAAGAAAAAGAAAAAAGAAGAAGAAAGGAAAAAGAAGAATGTAGAAAAAAAAAATAAAGAATAACACCGATAATCATCCGAGCGGGTAATCGAGATTGTTTTTTTTTCCTTCTATTTTTTTTTATTTTTGATTATTATTATTATCATCATCATTATCGTCGTCGTCGTCGTCGTCGTCGTCGTCATCGTCGTCGTAGTCGTCATCGTCATAGGATTATCTAGAAATAGATTTCACGACGAGCTTAAGGTCGATCGATTATTTATTATAGTCGAGCTGAAGGCGTTTTAGATAGATCTTGGAAGAACTTCGTCTATCCTCGAACGCATATAAAATCGTGGGAGTTGAGTGGCCAATTATAATGTCCGTATTTCGGGAATCAAAATATCTTTCATAGCGGTGGTGGTTATGATGATGATGATGATGATGATGATGATGATGATGATTAACTACAGGGAGGGAACGACGAAACGGGAACGTCGTACGCCATTAAATTTTTCTAACACTCGCGTATGAACTTGGCAAGTTTTCCTTCGTGTATTATACCACGTGATGCAAGACAACTATGATTCAAGAAGAATCATAAGATGTCCAGTCGGTCGTTTAGTTTTGTAAAATTTCTTAATATCGTATCAAAGATTAGATTTATTTCGTAATAAAAATGAAAGGTTATATATATATATGTGTGTGTGAACGAACGAACGAAGAACGTACGTTCTAATCGATCCAGTAGAAATCGGCGAATCAATCATAGAAAACGAAATGACGCGAAAATCTGTCGAATCTATTTATATCGAAACACGATCGTTATTAAAGTTATCATAGAATCTTTAATATCTTGTACCACCCACCTGTCGGTTCATTAATAACCTTCAAGGTAGACAAACGATGATAGAAATCGCTCGAAATCGGTAAATCCAAAGCCAGTAACTGGGACACAGCCTTGTCACAAAGAGAAGGAAAGACGGTTATTTTATGGACAACTTATTGTTTCGTTACGAGAAGACAAATGTTTTGACCCGATTTCTCGATGGGGAATAAAACCGGCAAAAAAATGTACGACATTCTCTATGCGTGACTGAAATATCAATTTTAACGCCGAGGAAACGAGTAACGCGTTCACTTATGAAAAATTTCTTCAACTTCGATAAGATATCTAGTCGAATATGAAATTTTTCATCGTACGACGAAATAAATTCGACCAAGTTTCGAAAAAGTTCGCGAACAACTTCAGAATTCTACTTTTTCTACAACGACCAACTTCGCGATAATGTAGCAGCGAATCCAACGGCCGAAAAATGAAATTCGAGTTTGTACCGTGAGTCGGTAAAGAAGAGAATAGTTAGCGTTTGCTATCGCGCCATCTCTTGGAAGGAATAGACAACCGTGTCCGACCTAATACAGACCGTGACTACTACATTGATTCTATCGAAACCCAAAAAGAAGGAATCTGTAAAGAAATTATATTAATATACCTAAAAAGAAATGGATAGTTTAAATCATTGAAAATACAATTCAATTCGAATTCTACTCGGTGTAAATTTTCTATCTAATAAAAGCGCAACAAGAAAGGAACGAGAATAAAAAAAAAAAAAAGAATCAAAATACAAATACTCGGAGGTCCATTGATATTCTATTAATAAATTAATTAGAAAAAAAGAAGAAAAAGAAGGATTCGAAGTAAAAAGAAAGATTTATCTATAAATCAAATTTCGTGGGTACGTGTGGTGCAGCATCAAAAGAGGATGCATCGACCGACGAAAATAAAAACGATGTTGCGCTCAATTGACAATAAAATATTTGGGCAGTGAAACGGTACAGAGAGATAGATAAATAGAGACAGAGAGAGAGAGAGAGAGAGAGAGAGAGAGAGAAAGAGAGATGCCGTTAACCCTAACAGCGTCACATCCAAGCTAATTTCGTTTCGAGTGGTGGCGAAAAGGAGTCCCGCTAAATTCAGATTCCCAATGATAAATTATCGTCGACAGGATGAGTCCGTGAATTTATTACGAAAATTTCTACTCCCTGTGTCCAAATATGAATCTTCAAATATAGCTCCGTTTCTACTTCTTTTCTTTTCTTTTCCTTTACTTTACAAACAAACTAAGATTTGGATGCGAAGGAAAAAAAAAAGGAAAAGTAAAAAAGAGGCACGTTAATGCGAAGCACTTTAGAATTTCTTGCAAGCCGGCAGACTTTGAAGTGCTAGTCGAGTTTAACAAAAGTCGTTCGATGAAACAAAGTGAAAAAAAGAAGAAAACAAAAGAAAAAAAAGAAAGAAAGAAAGAAAGGAAAAAAAATAAAGGGATTGAATTCGTTCCACGTTTCCCATCACGCGCCGTTTTCCTGTGGCTTCGCATGAGTTCGTTTCACTTTTGCGAATGAGTCACAGTCGAACTGAATTAATTCGACGACAAGTTTAAATTGGTGACACGTGAAAATAGAAATTCGTTTTGGTACTATCCGAAGGATTCGATGATAAAAAGAAGAAAAAAAAAACTAAAGAGAGAGAGAGAGAGAAAAAAAAAGGATCAATCGTTGGGAAATTATTTTGTAATTTGCTTCATCGAAATACAATAATATTACTTTTTATAAAAAAAAATTTATTAAATTATAGTCTTGCATTTTCAAATAAAAAATAAAAAAGCAACAACGAGAGAGTACATTTTTTCCTATATGTTTGCTTTTCCCCGTTCTGTTTTCCTTTTGCTTTTCATTTGTCGTTCACTCGTAATAATGTACAAAAAAAAAAAGAAAAATCAAATAAAAGATACTATACATCGTAATAAAAGTAAGAACAGAATAACTCAAAGTCTGATTAATTGAAAAAGTTCATATTTTTCTGGATATAAACCACCAATGTGATTAATGGTCTCGAAGATCAAAGGGAATTGAAGAATGTCAAAGGATCGTAAAGAAGACTGCATGGCCATGCGCAAAAAGGAGGATAGATACTATATTACATGCTTTCATTTAACAAATAACTGACTGCTTGGCATGAAGGAGAAAATTTTTAAAAAATTGCGATATATTCTTTTTCTAAAATAAAGTACGTATAAAAAAATCATTGAAAGAGGTTTAATTAAAAAATTAATACACTTCACGAGTCAATCGAAATTTTGTAAAATTTTGTAAAAAAGATGTTTGCGAATTTTCTAAATTCTTCTATTTCTTTTCCACATTTCGATTTAACAAATTTTACGAGCTACAAGCAAAGTAGCCGCAAATAACATCAACAGCAGTATCAACAGTTAACGTTGCCAAAAAATATTAAGACGTCGCTTGTGTTTCCAGTATAAACTTCCTTTATGTAAATTATGATTGCCAGCTAGAGAATGCGTTTCTATAATACATACATACATATATATATATATATATATATATATATATATATATATATATTAGATGTATTATACATTGTCAGTCCTTAGTACAATCTCGACGAAATTACAAGAAAATATGTACACACACACACAGACGTGTATGTATCTTACAAAGAGAATTTCTAACACCTTACATATAAATATACGATAGATCAGAGAAGAGAGAAAGAGAGAGAATGATACCACCATGTATCGAAGCCTTACAAGAAAATTATCTTCGTTTCATGCCAGTGTCTATCCACTTAACGATTCTCTCTGGTTATTTTCGATATATACATATACTGTTGTCTTACATTTCCCGTTAAACAGAAAACAAACATTTACGAAAAGCATACTCGTAATATTCAAGCCTTCTAAGTATCGTGTTCTTATCATTCTAAGGAAACTATATCACCTAATCCTTCGTTACAAAGTAAGACTTCTTTAAACATTCTCTTATATTACAAGCGAACAAACGAGAAAGAGAGAAAGAGAGAGAGAAAGAGAGAGAGAGAGAGAGAGAATGAGAGAGAGAGAGAATGAGAGATCTTGTTAAATCTTTCAAAGCAGGTCACGCCAAAGTTTGCACGTATTTCGTACCTACTATAATAGAAGCTGCGAATTTACTATTACTAGTTTAGGCAGTAACACGAGTTTCTTCGAAAAATCACTAACGAAAAAACTTATTCTTTCAAATAGCTTATTTTGTTTGCACGATGTTACCGTGATCGAATCGATTATTTTTTATTTGGGAATGTGTATGCATGCGTACGTGTGTATGCGTGTTTGATGATATAACAATGATATATTGTACGAAGGACCTAATCGTGAAAGATCGTCCTCGAAATTTTCTCCCAAAATTTGTCGACAAATTTCAAATTCTTGTGTCATTAATTCGACGATTAAAAAAAAGGAAAAAAAAAGATAGAAAAAAGGAGATAGACAGAGAGAGAGAGAGAGAGAGAGAGAGAGAGAGAGAGAGAGAGAGAGAGAGAGAGAGAGAGAGAGAGAGAATATTCTTTACAGATCTCTTGTAACGGAAAATTTTAATGAGACGTTTCAAGGCCATAAAAGGTATATCACAGCTTTATTTGAAGAGAACTTACCGGCACTGCCGGCCGCTGATATACTCTCGTCGCGAAAGAGGATTGAAAAAAAGATCACAAAAAAGAGAAGAATAAAAAAAAAAAAAGAAAGAGAGAAAAAAGAAAAGAAAATTAAAAAGTAAAATATTCCGACGATTTCTTTTTCTTTCCTTCTTTCCTTTTTCTTTATCGTGATAATTCGTAGATTATAATACGAATATTATTACATGAATATACATAGTTATATACGTATATATATACACACTCACATACACATACATACATAAATACATACATAAGTCCATACATACGTACATAGATAGATGATGCATACATATGCGTGAGATGATCAATTCGACGAGTGAATTCCATCATCGGAATTTCAAGCTGGAATCTCAATTCGCTCGCATATTCCTATTAACATGGCGATCGATTAAAAAATATATATTCGATAACGTTGTCATCGCACGAGGCTTTCACTAATCGATATATCGATCGGAATCGATTTTACATAAAAATTATCATATCGACGATGCGATCGACTGTTTTTCTTTCTTTCTTCTTTTCTTTTTGTTTCTTCGTTTCTTTCTTTTTTGTTGTTGTTGTTTTTTTTTTTTCAAATTATACCTGAAAAAATGAACTATTCCCTTGGAAAATGATGTATCGTCAATAATGTCCCATTACGCGAAATAGGAAGTCAATCAATCGAGAGTCGGATTAAGATCGATTAATATCCGGTTGTCCGATCCTTTCTAAAACTCGTACTTTCGACATAATTCCCAAGAAAATCTGACAAATCAACGTGAGATCTCGTAAGAGAATCAACGGGTCGGAAATCATTACTTCCGATGATTCGATTAACAAGCGGACTTTCCTCACGAGGAAAAGCACAATAATAATTACCGTTCGGAAGCTCTGACGAACTACGAAGATGGAAACTTAATGAAAAGTTACGAACAGATATTGGAAATTAATTCGTCTACGACTAAATCTCTACTTTCATTTACACAGTATATAGTACATAGATATAATGCACATATATAATCGTACATGCACGCATACGTACAAACAGATATATCCTCAAGTTATATCTTTACAACTCAAATATCTTACATACAATTTCCTTATACCTTTTATCGTTTTCTCCCTAACATCGTTTCACAAAGGGAGACTTTTAGGAGATATCAAATACAATCTCGATCCTGTCTGAAGAAAAAAATTCATCTTGGAATTGAAAGTATCTCATTGGATGGAACTACAATAAAAGAAAGAGAAAAAGAAAGAGAGAGAGAGAGAGAGAGAAACGACCTGTCTATCTTTCTATCTTTTCGAATACAGACAATGTTAAAAGAGAAAGAAAGGAAGAAATATATATATATATATATATATATATATATATATATATAACAAAAGGATAGGCGATCCTTTACTTCTTTAATTCTCCAGAGAAAAGGAACATACATTCGTAGAGTGTATATATATATACATACACACACATATATATATACAAGCTAACGGAAAGCGAGTATGCCAATGTCGAAGATACAACCTAGGTGGTAAACTTAGTTATTCAAGTGGGCCCCGTGTGTTAAGGGATGAACACTGGAGTGAGCGAGAAAGATGTGGTTAGGTGCTTTCGTCGGAAAGCTCTTTGGAGAACGTTTCAGGACCGACGGTCGATACTATCGAAGCTAGCTTTAACCATTCGCCATGTGTTTTCGCCCGGAACGAAAACTCGCCAAAGCTCTTGCGATCCTTGCCTTTTCATGATTTTCACCAAGGAATCGTGATACGTTATAAACTTTGTTTCCATCTTCATTTCTGATACACGAGAAGAACACACGAACTGTTTGAATATTCTTCTTCTTTTTTCTTGTTTCGTTTTCTATGCTTTATCTACTGTTTTTTTGAAATTTTAATTTAAGTTAACAAGAAATTGTTAACTTGAATTTCTTCAAGGAATTTCTTATCCTCTCTCTCTCTCTCTCTCTCTCTCTCTCTCTCTCTCTCTCCATCTCTTTTTCTCTCAATTAACTTAGACGTTTTGAGTAATATAAAGAAAATAGCAACGGAATAGCTACGAATTCGTAATAAAGACACGATTTAAGTACGTAGAAAGAAAATTTCTTCAATGTGGCCTTGAAACGCAAAACTAATTCTCTCTTTCTCTCTCTCTCTTTCTGTCTCTCTTTCTCTAAAAGAAATAAAGAGAGAGAATGAGGCAATAAAGAGCAATTCGCGAAATTTCATAGTTTCGTCGCGCTTTAATGCTAAGACAACAGACTTATTACAGACTTTAGGAACTAAATTACCATTGGAAGCTGACCTTGAGTTCTTTCATCCACTGCCGCCAAAGAGAACTAAAGAGAGAGAGAGAGAGAGAGAGGTCCTCTTGTTGACAGATACTTTTGAAACATTCGCTGGCCGACCTACATTGCATACCATCCTCCTCCGTACGAGGATGACTCGCGAGTCATACACCTAACATGCTTTCTTCTCTTTCGAGATGGTTCATGCATTCAAATTGTATTGAACATGTGCATTAAATAACTTAATAAATAACTAAGGTCCTTCACCTACTCTCTTTCTCTCTCTCTCTCTCTATATATATATATCTTCTCTTCTTTTTTTCTTTTTTAATCTTTTTAGTTTCCTTTTTCTTTCTTTTCTTTCTTTTATCTTTTTTCTCGGCTTTGTCATTTTCTTTCCAACCCCAATACCCTTTCTTCTTCTTCTTCTTCTTCTTTTTCTTCTACTATCAGATAGAAAAGGAACGAACGAGAAAAGTTTGAAAAAAATTGTCGAAACTCAATTACCGAATACGATCATCGTCGTGGAAAAATCACTCGAGCGAGCACGGAATTCATTTTCACCCTCTCGTGCTCTGCCAAGATTATTATTAAATCCGGAAACATAAACGGTCCACGCGCTCGGCGTACGTTTCGCCTCTGAGTTTAAGCGAAACGCGTCGAAAGTGTCTGTCTAATTATAAAGCGACGAAAATTTCGTTTCCGCGTTCGGACGTCCTTGATGTTGGAAAAATTGACCAAGGACGTTACGATAAAGACGAGAGGACGATCCTTTTGGCTACGGGGGAGGAAAAAAGAATTTCTTTGTTCTTTCATTTTTTCCCCTTTTTCTTTTTCTTTTCTTTATTTTCCAAAAAGGGAGATCATCTATTTAACTTGTCCTCGAAGAAGATAATTCATCCATCCATCTATCCATCTTTTCATCTATCCATCCATCCATCCATCCATCCATCTATCTATCTATCTATCTATCTATCTATCTATCTATCTCTTTTTCGTATCTCGAATAAACTTCTTTTATTATTTTCTCGAATAACTCGAGACTACAACGAGATCAAAGTTCACTCTAATAATTTTCTTCTGTATACTTATCAAGAATGGCAAGATCGCGTGCAGCAATTCGCATCCCAGAGTTCTACGTTCTGAGGAAAGCACGACCGTGAGAGCTTTGTTTTACTAGGTCAAGTTCCTCGGTACGATCTCTCTCTCTCTCTCTCTCTCTCTCTATCGATCTATCCATCTATCTATCTCTTTCTCGCAGTCGAATAATTCAAGCTCGCGGACGAAAAGACAAATGATAAAGAGAGGTGGGTGGAGGTGGAGGTGGGGAGGGGGAGTAGATTAGGACGAAAAAAAAAATAAAGGATATGTGAAAATGGAAGAACGAAAAGGAGGTTGGCCTAGGTCTCTCTTATATCCTATATAAACGTGAGAAGCACGCCCATACGTTTCCAAATAAAGAGTCTCGAACACAATCGAGGATGGATCGTTATCTTCGTAGATACGTCGAGAAAAATAGAATCGATATTAATCAAAAACTAGTAGAACAACTCTCGGTGATAGTTGTTACATTACCTCGAAGACATTCTTCGATTTAGGCGCGGCGATCAACGTCGAATAACGTATTATCGATAAAACTCCAAGAACTGGATAGCTTCGAGTGGATATATACGATTTACCTATGCTTTATACATGACCTAGGACAAATAGAGTCTCGGTTTATGTTCGATGTTCTCTGGTCGACGAACAATATAAATTTTTAGATCGACACAAAATGCTACTCTCTATCTCTATGCATCTATCTCTTGCTCTCGTTCTCTTTCTCTCTTCAGAAATGATTTATTTTTGTTATTTCTCTCTCTCTCTCTCGCTCTCTCTTTCTCTCTCTCTCTCTGTCTCTTTATTCTTTATGTTTTCTCTCGAAACGATATTTCTCTCGCATATCCGTACGTATGTAACTACGTTTGACAATTCGAATCCACACAAAACGTAACGAAAACTTCCATTATATTGAGAACGAGACTAGAGATCGTTTAAATTGAGAATTGACGTAATTCGACTTTACTATGTATGGAAAAACGAAAACGAAACGCGTGAAAAATAGGAGACGTTGTTATTTTTCAATAAAGGGAGAAAATATCTGGTCGAAAACAAGGGAAAGGTAATTCCCTCGGTAAAATCGAATCTCTGCGTGCACCGAATCAGTCCATTAATCGCTCGCGAAAAAGGTCGATGACTATGGATGAAGATTTTGAATGATACATGCAAAATTTTCTTTCCTTTCCACAACGCTCGTACTCGATTAAAACAGAACGCTTCCGAAACGTTTTTTTTTTTTTTGTTACCTCGTGTTATATACAGTCGAATAAATTTATTTTGATAATTATGAATATGATCATAAAATCGATCGACCGCGATCGATCGATCAAATTTTTTTCAACGCTATATAACTATATATATTGTACGTTTATTCGTCCCACGTATTTAATTTGATGAAGATACTCGCTAATTTTAATATTACGACATGTCGACAGTTTAATAATCCTGGCGCTTCACCAAACACGATTAATCAACGAAATAGGAGCGCCATGTGTGATCGTGAACAACGGATTCCACTTCGTTTATATTCCGAATAAAATTTTGCCAAAATATGTATGACGGAACACGAATGACCAGCGCCATTTTAAATTTATATAATTTGCTTGATCACTTTATATCGTTTATTCAGAGAATAGCAAAACGCGCGAGGATATTCGAATTTTCCTTAAGCTTTCCTTATTTCTACGCTTTCAGATACGACGAAGTTAAGAGAAAGAATTACGAATTAATTCGATTCAAAATCTCTTTAGAAACTTTTCAAACGCGTGAATAAAACAATCGTCGGCTTAATTATATTTTGAAAAAATTTTTTTAATCTTTCCTTTTTTTTTTTTTTAAATAATTAAGACGATATCCTTTGATATTTTCTCCTGTCGATAATAAAAAAAGAAAAGAAAAAAAAAGGAAAGAAAGAAAGAGAGAAAGAAGAAGGAAAAAGGAACATCTAGTTTCGAAAGACCACACCTGTTACGCAAACATTTATATGCTACCCACAACAATCCCGAGAGATCTATTTCTTCTCTCACTTTAATTAGTTTCCTTCTATTACGTAATATTATTATTACCAGCAACGAAAATCATTTAATTTCGTTAAACATTCGTCCTATGTAAACTATCGACTTAGAAGAATACAAGATATTCGTATAGCTACGAACAACATTCGAATAATATATTTCATTAATATATTACGTATGCGAATAATACGAAACGTAAGAACTAATTAAAAAAAAAAAAAATAGAAAGAAAAGAAAAAGAAAGAAAGAAAAAAAAAAGAAAAAAAGAAGAAGAAGAAAATGACATGCAAGAACGAACTTTCAGTTTGAGATCTCGAGACTTCATTATCCTACAAATAACATACACGTGGATTATTAACGTGAAACGAAGTCTCGTACATCATGAAACGATCGTAAACGATCGATGATCGATATCAGCTGGCGACATCTTAGAGTGTTAAAATGCGCCGTAGCACACTTTCTCGATCGCAAAATAAAAAAAAAGAAAAAGAAGGGGGAAAAAAAACGATCAACACGTGCGTGAACGAGCGTAACGATACTATCGTGCATATATAAATAACATAAAAACACAGAACGAACAAAGACAGACAGACAGACAGACAGACAGATCAAGAGAGAGAGAGAGAGAGAGAGAGAGAGAGAGAGAGAGAGAAATAAATCCACGCATATATTTTGCAGATGAACTACAATCGTCGTTTTTAACGACGCACGTGTTTGTACCTAATAGCAATCGTTATCATCTAATAGAAAATATAACGATAATGATTCGACACGAGCAACAACCGGATAACCTTCCGATCGCAAAATTGCACGTTGCACGTCGTTCACGTACGGTTTTCTTCGCGTTCACGGTAGATACATACACACATACACACACACACACATATATATATATAGAAAGAGAGAGAGAGAGAGAAAGGAAAGACATTCAACTATATATTTACAGTCCTGTGCACACATATTCGAATGTCTGTTACGCGACTTCTTTTTCTAACTACATACAAGACGCGGAACGCATACGGATTCTCGAGGTCGTTCTTACAATTAGGCGCCTCTCCCACACAAGGAAACGTTTTATTTTATTTTCTTTATCTATTTTTTATTATTACATGCACGCGAATCCTTGTCATCGAAATCCTTATTCGCGAAAGTATTCTTCCTCTTCTTCTTCTTCTTCTTCTTCTTCTTCTTCTTCTTCTTCTTCTTCTTCTTTAAAACTTTCATCTTCGAAATCCTCCCCCCGTTAACTCGATCTTTGTTCATAATACACGCTCGAATTTCAAACTTTCAATATCATCTTTTGAAAGTTCGATATTTCTTTTATCCTTTTCACTAACTTTGAAATCGATCGTAAAAGTGCTCAACCTCTCTCTCTTTCTCTCTCTCTCTCTCTCTCCCTCCTGTCTCTCTCTTTCCTCGAGTTGAGAATAATCAGAAAGAAATGCTCGATTTTGCGTACTCGCCGCAAAATTTGGCCGGATTCGTGATCGGAGGAAGGGTGTCGCTCATTGGTCGAAAGTGCAGTCCCGTGCAGCCACCGGCAACGGCAGGAACCCGCTTCGTATCGATCCCTTAGGACCGGAGACTCTCTCTCTCTCTCTCTCTCTCTCTCTCTCTCTCTCTCTCTCTCTCTCTCTCTCTCTCTCTCTCTCTCTCTCTCTCTCTTTCTCTTGCTCTTTCTCTTGCTCTCTCTTGCTCTGTTTCTCTCTCTCTCTCTCTCTCATTCCGGTAGTAGCACTCCCTTTCAAACATATGACATGTCCATGTCTCTACGTTTTCGCATCGAATCAAATCGCAAGGACGATGTATCCCATGGTTCACTGATTTCCTTTTAATGTGACATAACATTCGAACTTAACGGCTAGTCCATTGCTTGAGAGAGAGAGAGAGAAAGAGATGGCTACTAGAGATGAAGAAAGAAAAGAGAGAGCAGAATTTATGTGTAGACTCGACGAAAATGATGATACAGTATTTGTTGCTTTATATATATATATATATATATATATATATATAAATGTGTATGTGTGTGTATGTATAAGCCATATGGATCAGCCGACTACAAAAATATAGTTGAAAACAGCTGCTTTTAAATTGGTTTCATCCTCATACATTTCTATATACGTATTTCAATTCGTTATTTCGAAACGGAGATCTTCAATCTCCTCGAGATTAATTCCCACCTCTAGAAACTGGAACGTCGAAGGATCAGCCCTCCTTTCGGACATCGTTATTCCATATAATTCGTTATTTCGACGAGACTATTATTCCCATACGAATGCGATCTACAATCTTGACTATTCAACAAATAAATGATTTCATATAATCTCTATAAGTTCTACATGATGGTCTGTCGAAACGTAAATTTGAAAGAAATCGATAATCGAGAGAGAAAAAGAAGAAAGAAAAAAAGTAAAAGAAAGAAAAAAAAAAGTCTCATTGTCTCGCAAAAAAATCGTTTCTTCGGAGAGTTCTTAAACTTTTATACGAAAAAGAAAGGAAAAGAGGAAAGGCAAAAAAAGAAATGGAAAAATAAAAAAATGAAAAGAGAGAGAAAGAGAGAGGAAAGAACCACGGAGTTTCTTCATGCGTCAATTCGCAAACTTTTCAAAAGTTCCTTTAAAGAATCCTCCAAATCGTTTTTAAATATCGTTTTAAAAGAGGAGAGCGTTTCGCTTCAATTCCTTTTCTTTCTTTACCTCTCTCCCTCCACCTCTCGCATACTCAAAAAATAAAAAAAAGAAAAAAAAATTGTACTCGTTCGAAAAAAGAAAAACTAGAAATAGTAACAATAATAATAATAATTACAATGATAATAACAATAATAATATTAGATATTCAATGCATATAGAAAAAGACAGGAGATATTAAACGAATTCTATGCTACTGCGTTCGTTCGTTTCGCTTTATCGCGAAAACTATGTAAATTATAGGGTAGACATAGACGTCCGATCGATAAGCGCTTTTAATGTCGTGTGCCTGGGAATGTAGAAAAACGAAACGAATTATTCGCGTTCGCTTCACGAGCTGTCCATTTTTCAAACAAATCGGAAGCAACGTGTGCACCTTTCTCCTTCCATCTCACTCATTCTCTATCTATCTCTACCTCCTTCTCTCTCTCTCTCTCTCTCTTTCTCTTTTTCTATATCAACTCCCACTGCGCTTTTCCTATTTTTGTGATACACGAAGTATTTTCCTGAAACTGACACTCCTCTTTCCACTATGGCCGTTGATCACCTTTTACTTTGACTCGACCTTCCCTTTTTTCTTTTACGTTACGCTTTTCGATTCAATCGACTCGCGATGGCCTTTGGAAGATGTAAAAAGAGAAAAAAACAAAAAGAAAATAGAGAAAGGATTAAAAAAGAAAAGAAAAAAAGAGAGAGAGAGAGAAAAAAAAGAGAAAGAAAGAACCGAATAGGATATCTTTCACATGAGTTTTTCTATCAAAGCGTTCATTAAATTTATCTTCGATTAAATCGAAATTTACTTTGAATTTCAACGTTTCAAACGATAGCGATATCCTTTCGATGTTCTAACGCGACATTAGCATACATTTACAAAGTAAATTATTGAATAATAATAATTATTATTGTTATAATTACGGAGTTATGTAACTTTCCTCTCACGAGTATTTCCAAAACGATATAAAATACGACGGAGCGTTTTAAACGAGTTTGTTAAGAAAACTTAAAAAAAAAAAAAAAAGAAAAAGAAAAGTAGAAGATAAACCATTCTTACAGGTTTCTCCTTGAAGAGAAAGACAAAAATATAATATATATATATATATTTTTTCGCGTCATAGTTCTCGCACGTACGTTGTATCTTAGGAATGCGATCTCCTCCTCGTTGCAAAGAGATTTCAGAAAGGACTTTATCTTCGAAGGAAGTGGACGAAAAAACATCGTCCTACTCGTGCGTGGAGGAAGAAGATAATAAGAGACTGAAGAAAAGAAGAGAAAAAAAACAGAGAGAAAGAGAGAGGAAGAGAAAGAGAATAAAAAAGAAAAAAAGAAAAAGAAATAAAAAAAAAAGGACGAAGAAACTCGCTTGCGAAGGACTATAAATAAGAAGTTAATAAAACGAGCAAAGAAGTTCTTGACCTCGAGAAGGTCGTTCATATAAATGCCGTTCTCCGAATGCAAGAAGAACTTTACGAACGCACGTATAACTTGTATAGTACCTTCATTCTGATGCATTACACTCGATTAACATGATCTTGTTATCGTAAGAACAACGTACAGACTCAAGGTAAGACTCGTAACTAACTATACTATATGCGTAACTAATGCAAGATTTGTAAAAACTGTTAATTTTTCGTTTAATTTTCTTTTCTTTTATTTCGTTTTCGTTGCTATTGTTTTCAATTCGATTCGATTAATTGTTTGAAAGTTAATATAATTTATTTTTATCGATATGAGAGGGACAAGGATTTTTGATAATATCGTTATTGATATATCCCAAGTGCAAACGAAAAAGTTATATTCTCAACTTTAACCGATTTATCATTCCATCGATATGTAAAAATAATTTCAACTATTTTTTAGTTGGCTACAAAGTGATACCGAACCGTATGTAATATACGACACCTGTATAAATACGCACACGTTCACACACAGAATACCAGAGTCACGAGTCGTGTTGTCGATGAAACTATACGCTTCGACGAACTCGCACACAACTTGTTTAATTACAGTTAGCGATGTCACGCCGATAGGAATTAACTGTAGCGTGATCGTTAATTACGATCCCCGCCGAATCGCGGATTAATTTTTATTTCGTCAAAATTCGTCATGGCAGCTCTAATGGTAGAACATTTGAGAAAGACTCCTTTTCTCGGACGTATAATAATCCTCGTTGGAAATTTTTCAAAAGCTATATCGTAGCATAGAGATTTTTTTACTTTTTCTTGTTATATATATATACATATGTGTGTACATACACGCATAGCATATGTATAATACACAGAAAAGTATATATATTATATATATATATAACGTCAGCATCCAAGTCGGCCTTATCAAAGTAACGTTCACTAGCAAACCCTCCACAGCATAAATTAGCGTTAATTCTAGCAGTCTGAATGTCGAGAAAAAAGTGGTAACATATTTCCCGCATAAAAACTAAGCAAATCCGCGTATATCCCTTGTCAACGTTGACATAACGTAGTTATTTTTCGCGCGACGTAGTTCGAGATAGTACGATCTGAAGGTTCGAAAATTTGTTAAAGGTAAAATTTGTAATTGAAATTCGTCTCGATTAAATACACCTGTACTACTACACCGTCATCTCTACAATCGATTTCAACCTTTTTAAAACGACGAATAGTATAAAGAACGACATTTCGTTCGGTTCGTTCGATCATTCGAACACGTAGAAAGAGATTTGAATTCTATGGTCTTTTCTATTTCATTCGAAAGAAATCCTTTTCAACGGAGACCGAACTCTTTCGATAAGATCGAAAAGACCTCATGATTCCTCGATGAATCGCAAAAGAAATCCGTAAGTAAGAAAGAAAGTAAGTAAGTAAGTAAGTAAGTAAGTAAGTAAGTAAGTAAGTAAGTAAGTAGGTACTACGTAGTCCGATTAAATATCCTCGCTTTTCCTTCTTTAACATTCTTTTTTGCATCGTAACGTTTCGGTTATATACTAGTCGGTTACAACAAAAAATTCAAATACATACTTACTATCCTAGTCTACTTACAAGAGTTTCGCCTAGACTTTAAAGAGTACCAACGAAGACATGGATAAGTAAGAGTCGACTCACCTGAAACAAAAGAGGAAAGAAATTTCCATTAGCTCGAGAGTCCTGCTACCAAATTACATGGCCTTAACGACCACAAGGAAATATGACGAGAGAAAATAAAAAAAAAAGAAAAGAGAGAGAGAGAGAGAAAAAGAGAGAGAATGTTTCTGATGTTTCAGTATTGTTTCAGAAATGACTTTTTCTTTTCGTAAAATGTGGACGATTTTTTGATATACGTATGTACAACAATACGTACGTCTTTTCCTCTCTTATTTCGTCAATGACGATAGATGAAATAATTATCGTTTAATTCAATTAACAATCAAGATTCGTTATTTGCGTTCGAATCGTTAGAGTTGGACCGATCGAAGGAAGAAAAATAGAAAATCATCAAGATCTTCGATCTATTCGTCAAAATTTCATACGGACCGAGAAAAACGTCGGAACTTTCTAGGATATTATATGTTTCGTCGTATACGCTCATTCGGTTTTTACCAGGGTCGTAGAATAAATAGGGAAGACAAATAGATTCGAAAATGTTAGTTCAAGTCAATCGATAGAAGACTTTCTCTTTCTCTCTCTCTCTTTCTCTCACTCTTCCACAAGATCTGTCTCTCTTTCTCAACATCTTCTCTTCGAGACATCTTCTCTTCGACCGGAGTAAAGATACGTAATTTCATCAGCTTCCATTGAAATAATTAAATGTAATTAAATATTGATCTTAACATTGAATAAACTAAAGAATAAAAGTTAAAACTAAATAATGTTAAAAATTAAAGTTGAAGTTTCGAAATTTTACACAGTTAACACAGGGCAATCACGAAGGTCGATGTTTTATACCTGTTCGATTGGAATACACCGTAGAAAGGATTTTAAAATAGCAGTCAAGAGGGCATTAGACTGTCTCTTTGAACGGTGTAAAATAGAGGAAGCACACTTGTCCTCGATCCTGCCTTTTATATCGTCGTAAGACGCAGATCTGTCTCGAGATACGTCGTTTCTTCCTGTGACGTAGATAAAGAGTAAGAGATAGGTAGAGCATCTCTTTTATCATAGACCAAAAAATTGACTATAACGTGTTCTATGTCGTATATCAGTTTTTAACAGGTGTCTTCAGAAAATTTCATTCGCTGACGTTAGCTTCCTTTTTATAGACAATTTTTTTATTTCACCTTTATTTCACCGAGAAACGTAAATAAAAATGATTTCTAACGAATCAAATTATTATTATTTCTTTTTATTATCATTGTTATTATTACTATTATTATTATTATTATTATTATTATTATCGGAATACGTTTTAATTTTTTATCAAAGTCGAGAGGAAAATTCGTTCAACTAGATTATCGTTAGTCAATGATAACGGCAGAATGGAAGGACGTTAACTCGATTATTTTCCATCGTACGTCGAACGACTAGTCAGTAGTACATCATGTAATAATGAGTTTTCGAAAACATAACGTGCTCGCTCTCTCTCTCTCTCTATATATATATATGTGTGTGTGTATATATATATATATAATGATATATCGAGAAAACGTGGCATATATCCAATGATCGATTAATCGTGCGCGTGAATTTCCGTTATCAGGAACCCTTTGAAATTTATATTTGTATTTGTGTTGATATATACATACATATATACCAGAGAAAGAGAGAGAGAGAGAGAAAGAGAGAGAAAGAGTGAGTGAGAGAGCGTACGAGCTCGTCATGTATATAATAGAGATTTACGCGCAATTGCGTCGGCACGGGAAGATCAAACGTATATCGAACCGTAACTAATTATCGGATTTTAATAGCCCTTACACGGCGTTGCAGTATCGTTTCACCAGTTTAACAATTATCAGCGAAAAGAAAGAAGACGAAGAAGAACGGTATAGATAGATACCACAAAGTCGGTCGATAGTCAGAGCTTTCTATTTGAAGCTGGAAAAAAAAGGAGAGAGAGAAAAAAAAAAGAGATAAAAATTATAATTATTGTTACCGAGAAGGGACAAATTCGAGCGTAAAATATGAATAAATTATTATCTCGCACGTTGCAGCGAGCCAGATTTATCACCGTCTCTGTACACGTGAGTAAAACCGTACAGCAGCAGCCCTTCCCAACATTGTGGTTTACCTTCTACGGAAATTGATGCGAGTG